>NW_026889782.1:12855000-13030000 GCF_033153115.1 Saccostrea echinata | reverse complement strand
AGATAAACTTGACCATATTGAATCACGAATCAGCAAATTTGAAACGACAATGAATACTGTCACAACAGATGTGTTCGAATTAAAAACAAAAATGTCAGAAATAGAAAAAAGCATTACATTCACTAGTGACAAATTAGATGAGAATGAAAAAACATCTAAAGAGATGGTAGCAGAAATGAAGATTTCCAAAAAATGCATGAAAATATAGAAAAAGAGAATGTGGTACTTAAAGAACAAATGGCAACTATTACAAACAAACTGACCAACCGTAAAGAACAACAAAATGAATTACAAGCAAGGTCCATGAGGGACAACTTAATATTCCTTGGTATTAATGAACCAAAAGAAGAAAGTGCAGAACAATGTGAACAAGCGTTAAAAGCATTTATGACTGATAAACTTCCCAGATAGCAAGCTTACGTTGGGCCAACGCAAGCCCAACGGTGAAAATTGCGTTGGCCCTCTGTCAGTTTTATGCGTTGGCCCAACATCATCTTGCTCATCGGCCCTACGTTCAACCAACATGTTGGCTCGACGTTGGGCCAACATTCGATGGTTGGTTATCTGGCATTGGTCCAACAATGGCCCAACGTTTAACTTCCTGTTGGCCCAATGTTGGTTCAATGTTTTTTAAAGCTAAGAATGAATGTTGGACCAACGTTGGCACTACGCTCTATAAACATGTTGGCAAATGATCGGCGATTGAATTATTTTAGTTCAACAATATGAATTCCTGTAACCTTTTTATTTCCATGATTATGAGTAAAACACGATTGAATAAATCCTGCATGTTAAATTATCTTGTTCATCAAACAAATGTTCAATTTTTTTCTCACTCCTATGGAATGAAATCAACAGAGGGAAATAAAGGTAGTTAAATGTTTTCTTAAGTCTATCCCATATCACTTCAGTCACTATATAATATTCCTCTAGAATAAGAGTCCCAGTGTTCAAATTTGTGAAACTTTGGAATGTTCTCCTGCCCACATTACTTCTGAACCATTCAATCTTTTTTTCCTGTTCATGTTATTGTTTCTTTGTCTGTAAAATCCATGTCTCTCACACTGATAATTGAGATAAATCATTCACTGTCCATAACATTCCAAACATCAATGGTCTTGTAACACAAAGGGTTTTCTCCCCACCAGATGCTATAAATGATATGAAAAATATATCAGTTTAATCCGTTCAAAAATGATGTCACTTACTACTTATAAGTTATAACTTAAAGAGATTACTAGTAAATATACATGCATATTTTGAAAATTGCAATTCTTGAATAACTTGTTCAATTTTACAAACTATGCTCAAGTTAAAACTTTCACAGAGATAAAATTCTATCAATCACACCTAAAACGACTATACTTACATTTCAAGGGCTAAAACAATCCATTTTCTCTGTCTTGCGATTCAAAACGGACACGCACATGTATATGCTTTGTTCAAGTGTTGCAAGTGATAAGATGTGACCACTCCGAGTTTACGAAACAGAGCTGATTAGGATGCCTGTTTCCTAGGAAACCGGCCAGTCACCTGCTGAGCCAGTGGATTTCACCACTGACCTAATTATTTGGAGCTCTAAAATTCAGCACTTTAAGTTCCATGATGCTAAATATAGAATCTACAAAATTATATACCGTGCAGAATAATTAAAACTTTCTACATGTATTTGCAATGGACTCGGACACAAATTAAAAACATAAATCAGTATTAAAAATCTTATTTTCATAAATTAGGTTCTGGAATAATTTTTCATTTTTATTAACACATACACTGTAAATTATTAATAAATGGGCTATTTAGATAATCCATTGTTCATAATATTTTAACGAAAGATGAGATGTCTCTATTGAAAGAAGCTTAACTGGTTCTAAAAGATACAAATTTGATATGTGTAATTAACAGATCACCAACATGTAGATTTTATCCCAATATTCATTCCGTTGAACCAACGCTGGGCCAACGTTGAAAGCCATATCAATACCTCATTATAATCAAAATTTACTACGTTGGGTCAGCATTGGACCAACATTACATGCCCAACACACATTTCATGTGTTTCATGTCAACATTACTTGGTTGGCCCTATGTTGGGCCAACATTACATCCCAACACACAGTGGCTTTGTTTTAAGCCAACATCTACTTGGTTGGACCTACGTTGGGCCAACATCAAATGCCCAACATATAATGGTCATGTTTCATGCCAACATTTACTACAATGGACCAACATTGGCCCAACATCGCATACCCAACACCGATGGACCAGCTTTCACGCCAACATATCATCCGTTGGGCCAATGTTGGGCCAACATTTACCGCCCAACGCCAACACTATACCAACCTACCAACCATCAACCAACGTTGGCCCGATGTAGTCTTGCTATCTGGGTTGGAATAACAGATGAAATTCCGTTTCATCGAGTTCACCGCATGGGCCGGAAACAAGAGACAAAATCTCGGGCAGTTGTGGAAAAATTTGTAAACTTTAAGGACCGTGAAAAAGTCCGAAAAACTGCAATTACGGTTATCACTGCCCTTCGGGATCAAGGCGGTCCGGGCGATCAAAGCGACCCAGAATTCAGTGTATTCGAACAATTTCCCAAGGAGATAAACGAAAACCGTAAACTACTGTACCCGCACTACAAAGCAGCTAAACGACAGGGCAGGAGAGCGCAACTTATTTTGGATAAACTTTATATTAACGGCGAACGATTTGTGCTGAAAGATAACGAACAGGAAAACACCGCGCCTCACAATCTAGATCCGCGCCTATCTCCAGCGGCCCGTGAATTCCGACCATTCAACAGACGCGGCTCAGTAAGTCAAAGGTAGGATAACCTAGGAGGAAATCTACCACGTGACAATTTAGTGGACACTTATCCAACCGACTCTCTCGGTTCATCCACTGAACATGCTCGCAGACTTAAAATCTTAGGATTAAATGTTTGTGGTCTAAGTAGTCGTTTAAATTACCCAGAATTTTCTACATTTATTTCTTCCTATGATATTCTGTGTTTTACTGAGACAAAAACGGATGATACTACACCCATTGATCATACTGATTTTTTCTTTGATGCTAAAAATAGACACGTATTTTCTAACAGACCTTCTGGTGGTATTGTAATTGGATACAAAAAATCTATTAAAGATTTTGTAACTATTATTCACACAAATTATAAGTTTGTTCACTGGTTAAGATTAAATTCTTTTTTAATCAATTCAGATGAAGATTTGATTTTAGGAATTGTTTACATACCCCCAGAAAGTTCTATATATAGTTCAAGGGAAGCTTTTGAAGAAATTGAACTTGAATTTTTGAATCTACAGAGTGAATTTAATCATATATGTCTAATTGGAGATTTTGATGCAAGAACGTCTGAAAAGGATGATTTTATTGAACCAAATGACAAATCAAATCAAGAATATGAGTTAGATGATCCCAGTTTAGACTGTCTTTCAAATGTATTTGAATTACAAAAGATAAATATACCTAGTAAACGAAAATCATTAGATAAAACGAAGAATAATTTTGGAAATAATTTATTAAATTTTTGTAAAAATAACAATATGTTTTTGCTGAATGGAAGACTTGAAGAGGGTAAATTTACTACAACAAAATCAAGTGTGGTTGATTACTGTATAAGTAGTGTTGAATTTTTGAAATATGTACTTAAATTTTCTATACTAGATTTTAGTAGGTTATACTCAGATATACATATGCCACTTCTTTGTGCAATAGGTATGAACTTATATACCTCAAATGACACTTATAACTTCCAAACCAGATGTGAAAAAATGAAAAATAAAATAACTCTTCGCGTCAAAAGACAAAATCTTGGGATAATGATAGAACAGAAGAATTCTGTCAAAATATTAATTTGAATGATCTAGACAAAATAAAAAATATCTTAAGTAATATTGATATTCATAATCTGGATAAAATCCAGGTAAATGAAATATTTTCAAACACTGCAGATCTATTGCTTAACTCGGCGCGCAAAACTTTCGGAGTTTTCAATGCTCAACAAAATCACAGTAAACAACTACAGAAAAGAAAGGAGTGGTTTAACAAAGAATGTAAAATAGCACGGAAAAAAATTCGGAAATCAAAACGAATGTTTAGAAAATATGGTTTAAGTATCTTGAGAGAAGTTCGTGTAAATGAACGAAAATATAAAAATACCATGGATAAAAGTATGAAAAAACAGAAATTTAGTAATGAAAAAAATTAGAAAACTGAGAAGTAAAGATCCAAAAAGTTATTGGAAAATAATAAATAAAAGGCCGAACAACAAAAAATGTGATATTGATATAGATGAATTTTACGAATACTTTAAAAATATTAACGAGGGTGATGTAAACAGTGAAGAATTTATATCAAATGAGTATATAGGTACACATATTCATGAAGAATTAGACTCTGTGATAACTGAAGATGAGATTAAACAAGCAATAGCAAGTATTAAAAATAACAAAAGTGCTGGTAGTGATGAAATTTTTAACGAACACATAAAATCTCCCGCTAGTCTTATATTACCTATATATGTTATGTTATTTAATATTGTTTTTAACTCAGCGGTTTTACCTGAAGCTTGGATTGTTGGTAATATTTTGCCTATTTATAAAAAATAAGGGGGACGACAAAGCCCCTGAAAACTATAGACCTATTACTTTATTAAGCTGCATGGGTAAATTATTTACATCTATCTTAGCTAAGCGATTAAATAACTATGCTGAACAATATGAGATACTGAATGAAAATCAAGGGGGTTTCAGATCAAATTATTCTTCAGTAGATAATATCTTCACTTTACAATCGTTAATCGAATTATCCTTTTTACTGAAAAAGAAAATGTATTGTGCATTTATAGATTTTAAGGCTGCTTTTGACAATGTATGGAGAATAGGACTATGGCAAAAACTTATTCAAAATGATATTACTGGAAAATGTTTTAATGTGATAGTGAAAATGTACTCTGAAAGTAAATCTATAATAGCTGTAAATGATATGGTTACTGAATACTTTCCATGCAAAATAGGGGTAAGACAAGGGGAAAACCTATTGCCATTTTTATTTGCTTATTCCTAAATGATGTAGAATCTTTTTTTTAATTACACATAATAATATTGGAGTCTCAACAATATCATATGAGATTGAACAAGAACTTGGTATTTTGTTAAAGATGTTGGTTATTTTGTACGCAGACGATACAGTTTTACTCGCCGAATCACCTGAAGATTTACAGAATCAATTGCACAGTTTTTCATTGTATTGTGAAAAATCGAAACTTGAGGTTAATATTGAAAAAAACAAAAATAATGATTTTTTCAAAGGGACGTACACCACAGAATGTTTTTTATTACAATAACAATGAAATTGAAATTGTCAAACATTTTAAATATCTTGGAGTTATATTCTCATCAACTGGTTCATTTATTAAGACAAAACAATATGCTACTGAAAGAGCGATTTAAGCTGTGTATGGTATTTTGAAAAAAAGGTAATCAATTACACCTCTCTCTTGATGATCAATTTTTTTTGTTTGATAAGATTGTTGTTCCAATTTTGTTATATGGTTGTGAAGTATGGGGTTATGGTAATGTTGAAATTATAGAAAGAGTACACCTAAAATTCTGTAAAATGCTTTTTCATTTAAAACCAAGTACTCCCAATTTTATGATATATGGTGAATTAGGGAGAGTACCTTTAACTGTACATATCAAAATAAGAATTATTGCATACTAGTCAAAAATTTTAAGTGGAAAACAATCAAAATATTGCAATTTAATGTACAAATTACTTCGTGCTAAATTTGACAATGGAAATGAATGTAAATGGTTAAAGAATTTGAAATCAATTTTAGACGATTGTGGATACAGTAATATATGGAATCAGAACCAATTATTCAATAGTACTTGGCTAATTAAAAGTTTGAAACAAAAATAACTAGATCAGTTTCAACAAAATTGGGAATCTCAAACTGCAATTATTCTTCAAAAGGTGTGATATATAATCTATTTACAAATTCAAAATTTGGATGCCAATTTTATGTAGATAGCGTCTTAAGTAATCATAAGAATCATAACAAATTTTAGCTAGATTCAGAATATCAAATCATAAACTACCGATTGAAAGGGGAAGATGGGAAGGTACTGAAAGAGATAATAGAATATGTCTTTTATGTGAAAATGATGTAGGTGACGAATTTCACTATATTTTATGCTGTAACAAGTTAAAAGATGAAAGAAAATTGTATATTCCCAAATATTATTTTACAAGACCAAATGTTATCAAGTTTAATGAAATGTTCTCTTCCAAAAATGTTAAGCTATTAAGTAAACTTTGTTCGTTTATAAAAATTGTAAACGAGAGAGTCAAACCTCCCGGTTAATAACATCTATATATATATATATATATATATATATATATATATATATATATATATATAGAAATATGATGCAATTATAAACACATTTTGTATATATGTTACATGTTTTGCTCACGCATGTATGTTGTTTTAATTGTAATATGTTGCTTTGATCTCTATGTTGTTAAATAACAACCAAAGAGATACTAATAAACTGGTAAACTTAGAACAACATACAAAATTACATCGAATAATACAAAATGCCTTTATTGCAAGCGCCCCTGAACGCTTAAACGTTACTGTGCGCTAACGAATTTCTAAATGTAATTTTTTTTTTTGTATTCAAAGCAATCACTTAAGTACATGTAAATCGGATAACTCGCATTGATTAGCAGTTATTCTGCCAAATCATGAATTAATTAATTTATTGTTAGTTGTTACCCGGTACTAATCATTAGGACTTTCAAAGTTGGGCCTTTCCCCGTGTCAATCATCTATCGCCTCGAGTGTGAACAATCAAGCATGGCAATCGACCTTTTAGAAAATACCCGTTTATGTTTAAACATTGAAAGTGGGGGGGGGTGCTAATTGAAACAGAAAAAGAAATCAAATCTGAAAAAAAAACTTAATGCCTTTATTATGTCTATCTTTGCAAAAAATGGAGGGGGCTAAGCCCCCCCCCCCCCCCAGCCCTCCGGTTACGACGCTTATGTATAAATCAGACAGGAATCAGTATTCTTTATCATACTGTCTATATCTCATTAAAAAAAAATAACAATGTAATTTATTCATGATCCCCCCTCCAAAAACTATAAACGCTGGTCAATAAAATACATATTAGATACACAGCCCAAGTATCTATCTGAATGCCTCATTCATCATTCGTCCAAATCTAATTTTTAAAGCTTATTCACTACAGACAGAACTCTCTTTATTTGATCGTTTATTATGAAACAGGAAATGGTGTTTTAAACAGGGGGAGGGGGGGGGCAGGAAAAGAGAATAAATTATGTACTCATTTGTGTTCTATATAGACAAAGATCATTGGCATTAAAGAAAGAATAGAGGACACGCTTATAACAACTACAGACATATGCGGATTTAGGGGGGGGGGGATGGGGCTCAGACCTCCTGAAATTTTCGGAGTTATTACGTGTACATGGTCTTTAGTAAATAAAAGAAGAATGACCTTGCCCCCCCCCCCCCAAAAAAAAAAAAAACACACAAAAAAACACGGACCCCTGTGAAGTTGATGGGAAAATTACACATAAAACACATTTTTGACTGTCACCCGCGTGGCGCAATGTTTAGAGAGTTCGCTTTCGAGTCGCGGAGTAAAGAGTCGATCCTTACGTCGCGGGTTTGAATCCAACTGTAGGACGTGGATACCTGTCCTTCGGATGAGACCGTTTAAAGAGAGGTCCCGCTGGTATGAAAAAGATCCCTCACTGCTCAATGGCCCTAAGTGCCGAGTATACATTGAAGGTCAGAATTTGTAGTTCTCCATCGGCAAGTGGTGGCGTCTTCATATGAGTGAAAAATTCTCCAGAGGGACGTTTAACAATAAACAAACTTTTTTTGACTGGGATCACCCCCCCCCAAAAAAAATACCCTGGATCTGCGCTATCCACCGTCAGGCACTTAAAAGCGAGGACACCGTAGGCTACATCTATGCATCACCAAATAATATATAAATTGCGAGAGTGCATTTTCTGGAAAATGTGTGATTTCTCCATCACAGCAATTTTAATATTATTCTGTGCAATCGGCCTGTATTGTTTTCCAGTTTTGCAATTTGGGGGGTGAAACCGGAGGGGACTATAGGTTTCCTCTGAGTCTGTCCGTCCGTCTGTCTGTCAGTCTGTCCCACTTGGTTTTCCGCACTTTTTTTCTAAACGCTTGCAGATATTGACCTGAATTTTGGTATATAAGTGTATCTTGAAGAGTTACAGATTAAGTTTGCATTTCGTTCCGCTTCAATGATTCTGACGGAATTGCGACCTTTTCATTTTTTCAGGGTTTTCCGCAATTTTTTTCTAAACGCTTGCAGATATTGAGCTGATTATTGGTATGTAACTTTACCTTGATTGGTTATAGATCAAGTTTGTATTTTGCTCCGCTTCATTGATTTTTGATGGAATTATGGTATTTTCAATTTTTAACGGGAACCAGATTACACTTGCCGGTAGGGGACTAGTATTGCTAATGCAATACTCTCAGAATGTTTGTTTTTTCCTATTTCCGTGTGAAATTGGTATAGAAAATAATATACTGAATGAAATATTTCTTTATCTTGTTGTAACGCAGAAAGTATGGTCTGCCTTAAGGAACATGATGTGACTGCGTATTGTAATGCACCTTGTACTCCTTTGTTCAATAGGATTTTAGTACAGAAACCTAAAGATGCCGCCATTTTTTAGTGTTCAGTGTCCTTATTGAACATAAAACATTTACAATGAACCTTTAAACCATGAGTTGAACCTTATACATGTAAAATACAACTTTAGACGATATTTTGATTCAATATATGGCCAAAAAAAAAAAAAAAAAAAAAAAAAAAAAAATTGTGAATTTGTCTAGTCGGAAACACACACAAAAAAATGATGTTGGTAATATCATGCAGAATGTGTCATGGCTTTGATTGAAATTCAAGGTCACTAAGGATTAGATCTTTTAACTGATGTATGGTCTGAAAGAACATGTGTGAATTTGTCAAGTCGGTAACACAGATAGGGTTTGCTTATAACCAGAGTGTGTCATGGCTTGATGCAAGGTCATTTAGACAAGTTCAAGGTCACCACTGTACACTCGTTTACTATCTATCTACTGGCAAAACATTGTAGGTTGATACTCCTTAGAAGACTGCTTGTAACGTTAGAATGTGGCATAGCCTTGACTCAAGGTCCCTACATCCTGTCCACAGCTCCAACGGAAGACCTACTCGTTGCTTTGCAACGAGCTCTGCTCTAGTTTTCTCACTATATTGTTTGTTTTTATATGATAAGAAGAAAAAGTTATATTTTTCCCCCTTTTTAGTAGACTGGTTTATTCCAATTTGAAAAAAATGAAATAAAAGGGAAAGTTGTCAGTAAATAACTCGGAAATAAAGCACAAAACACTTAAAGAACCTTATTGTAAAGAATATTAGCATCTAATGTAGCCAGGTTTATTATTTATAGTAAGTTTATTTTAGTTACGCGCATGAAGAGCTCTCGTTTACTTGCTGAATGAAAACATTTACCTGTATATGGGTCAAGCTTCTGGCTCATTTAAAACACAATACTCGAACAAAATAACATTTTCGTGAGATCAATAAGATGTTTAAGAACAACTTTTTAACGGCAGCCATTTCGAAATATTTACCGTTTTTGAGTTATAAAGCAAAAACTTTAAAGGGCTCCAGATCCCTAATCTTAGGGGCCAGACCTTTTTCAGTGGTGTGGAATGAAAGGCCTAAAAATTGTGCACAACTTTTATTCTACATGTCTTATCAAAATATTTTTAGTTTTAAAGATACAAAGAAAAATATGTCTAAATTTTCCCTCTTTTAGGCCTTCTAATTTTTGACCCCTTTATAGCGCCATTTTGAATACAGAAATCGAAAACAAAAACCGATGTGCACAAGTTCAATCCTTCTATTATTTAAATTCGGTATAGTTTCTGCTCCAGCTTTTATAGTCTCGGAGCCTTTGTCTGGAAATGAAGGCAAGTAAATTTTCATTTAAAGGGAAATAACTCAAAAGCAGAAGTGAATGTTTGACATTATTCTGATAAAGTTTTGTAAAATCTATAAACTCTGCAAATTTGAGCAAAATCCGTTGAGAAATGAGCAAGATATGGGATCTCAAAGTTGGCGTCTAGGAAAAAAGAAGAAAAAAAAAGAATAATAATCTTAACCATCAGAATCAGTAGAAGGTCTTCCGTTGGAACGAAAGACCTTAATTATTTTTATGTCCATACATAAACATACTTTTTTTGGTAGAACTATAAAAAAAAGCATGAGTATCATGTCCATGATAAATTGTTCGTAGAAAATGAAATCCGATTTTTAATTTCATGTCACTTTCATATAACGATCTTCCACACTACTACACATTTTAATGATATATCTCTAGAATTACATAAATTGTTTTTTTTTCTATCACAAAATATATGTTTATTTGGAGTGCCAAAAGTTTACATATAAGCTTTAAGATATTCTTATAAATAAAATTTATTTTTTTAAGCAGTACAAAAGCCCGTTTCTTTCTCAAACGATAACAATGACTAGAATTTAAATCGTGAGATCGTGTAACAAATTAACAATTGATTGTGAGAAGCAGAAGCAAAACAACAAAATAGGAAAAATAGGACGAAAGAAACAAAGTATACTAAAAGTAAAAGTATTCTTAAAATAGTTCAAAAGATAACAAAAGGTTCATTATCTCCCTAAAGAAATGTCTTTCAATGTAGCTGAGTGAGAAGGGCAATTGCTTCGTGGTCGGAAGGTCCTGAGTTTAAGTCCGAGTTGCGAAAGACCAGATGAGTGCCTATTAAAGGTTTTGAAACCTTTCACCAGTATATAGTGACGTTTCTATGTGAGTGAGAAATTCTAGAAAGAGACTTAATACAAAATACAATCAATCAAACTGTCTTTCTATACATATCAAGGAATATTTATATAAATGTAATGCTTATAATATATCTCTAGAGGTCCATTACTCACTCTTTTACCTTATGCAAAATATAAGTACTTTTGAGTAATATAAATCGATATCAAATACAAAATATTTTTATTAATAAAATTCACTTGTTCAAAACAGTGCAAAATCCGTTTCTTGCTCAAACATGACTATGACTAGAGTTTGATCCGTGAGATCATGTAATATATGAACGATTCTTTTTTGGGACGAAAAAAACAGAACAACAAATGGGGAAAACAATAAGATTAAACGGGAAGTTAAAGGAAATCTTGAAATAGTTCAAAGGACAAAGACAGGTGACAGAGTCATTATTTCATCTTAGAAATAACCGTCAGGTAGCTCAGTAGTAAGGCGCTCTATCCATGATCGAAAGGTCGTCTATTCAAGCCCGAGTCGCGAAAAACCTAACTCGATAAAATACTGATAATAACTCTTTTTATGCCAAGTGGTCGGCATTTGGATGTAAAAGTTGCGAGTCTTTCGAATGAGACTTCCAAAAATCGAAGTGCTATGCAAGGACAGATCCCTCAATGCTCAATGGCCCCGAGTTTCATTTAAAGATCTTCTCTGGAATATGATGGTGTATCTGTATGAGTGAGCAATTCTAGAAAAGGAAGTAAAGCAGCATACAATCAATAAATCATCAATATTTTTAGATTTGTCCTGTAATAAGTATAAATCTCGAGAAACTTTTCTAGTTATCTAGTTATATTTACAGACATTCCTAGTGATAAGTGATATTCTATCGTCAATCTTACGGTGTAATTTTTTTTTTTTTTTTTTTTTTTTTTTTTTTGATTTTAAAAGGAAATGAACATAGGCAGTTCAAACAGGTTAAACAATTTGAAATGAGTTTATTGTTACAGTTCAACTGTGCATATAAATTATTAAGCAAGTGTGCAGGAAATGATTTAGTGACATTTGATTTTTATCAAATATGAAATATCGTCATTAAGTGTGCAGTGCATCTTGAAAGAATCCATTAAAACTTTTTTTTATCATTATTTGCATTTTCATAAATCGTGTGCTAATAATTTTGTGTTCTTGAAGGAAATATTTAACACTATGTATTTCAAATAAACGTGTGTGTCTTGTACGGGTCATCTATGTATAAAATTGTAAAATGTGTGTATACCGGTGCAGATGAACAACCAATTTAACGAAATTGCATGTGAGTTCTGTTTTCATTTATTTGTTTTATTTTTAAGTAATGTAACTTTGTTCTAGTCCTGTGATACCAGCCTTTTCAAAAATTAATCTTGATTAATTTCTTTTTAAATCTAATTATTTATAAACCTGACCACGTAGTAAGTTCAATGAAATGAAAGCATTCAAAGACATTCTTTTTAAATCAAACACAGTGCATTTATTAATGGTTAACTACGTCACGGTAGCTCAGTCGCTACAGCGCTCGCTTCGTGATCGGAAGATCGAATCAGTGCTACGATTGACCTAAGTCGATAAAAATTGTAGAATCTGTTCCTTCGCCAAACGCTCGGCGCTTTGAAGTGGAAGTTGCGGGTCTTTACGATGATACCTTAAAAACCGATGTCCCGTGTCACGATAGGCGTTGACACGATAAAGATCCCTCACTGCTCAATGCCCCTGAGTGACGAGTAAAGGTCAAAAATTGAAGCCCTTCACTTGTATATGGTGACGTCTCTATCTGAGTGAACAATTCTCGAACGGGATATACAATCAGTCAATCAATGTCTAACCGTTTACTTTGCTGTAGTGTTTTTGAAAGCCTCAGTAGCATTGTTGTTACAAAACTCTTAATGATTTACATTAGTATTTGTATATATTTTCCTGAATTTCCTGCGCAGCCTACCTTACAAGGTAACTTACTTAGTGTTAAGGATACATAACACAAACGAAAATTCGATGCATGGATTGATATGTATTTTTGGACTGATTTTGATTAGACATGACGTAAATAATAAATTCCTAAAATAAAAAGAAATTTTCTTAAATACTTAAATATGCGACTTTGGGTCGTTTTCTATGTAATTCTATACATTATTTTGCACTAATATTTAACATAGTGACAAATAATTACAAAAATTTCCCACTTTCCCTAAAAACATTATTCAGGTTACATACATGTATTTGAAAATAAATCTATGAGAAATATTGCTGATTTGTGAAAAAAAAATATGTTTGTGTTATTAATCCTTAATTTTTTTTTAATTTTTCAAGATTTTCTCAATTTCAAATCATTATACTTTCTGATATTATTGGGGGAAAAAAGCTTGATATACTGTAAAACGAGAAAATCTGGCGCATACGTATTTTAGCACAAATACAGGAGGGAATTCATTGTTGCAAATAAATTTTAGTGCTCGCGCTTGTCATTAAAATATATAAACGTAATATGTTTTCTTTGATCCACACCCTTTTTTGATTTATGGTCACTCAAGCACGAAACATAATAGCATTACATTTTAACTCATGGACACAGGTAATCACTCGTTCAGTTTTCCGTAGTAATGCAAGTACATGGACGTGGCACAATCTTTTTAAACTTTTTTTGGATAAAAGAAAACTTACTTGGATAATAGTTAAACATAAATACGTTAGGTATTTTCTGAAAGGTCGATTGTTCACACTCGAGGCGATACATGACTGAAACGCGGAAAGGCCCACTTTGAAGGTCGTAATGATTAGTACCAGGAAACAACTAACGATAATTTAATTAATTCATGATATGGAAGAATTTTCTCGATTGATCCTACAGCTAACCAATGCGAGTTATCCTATTTACATATACTTAAGTGATTGCTTTGAATGCAAAAGAATAACATTTAGAAATTCGTTAGTCCACAGTAAGTTTTAAGCGTTCAGGGGCGCTTGCGATAAAGACATTTTGTATCATTCGATGTAATTTTGTATTTTATTCCAAGATTTTTTTTTTAAATTAACTTGTTCTAGTATTTCCTTAGAGTTTGTTTTAGAAGAAGAGTACAACATTATTAGGCATAATAATAAGCGTATTTAGTTCTTTAAGTTTTTTTTTGTATTTTTAGTTGTACAGAGAATAAAAATGTTCAAAATTGTTTGGCGTATATCCTAAGGATTAGGGAAAAAAATGAAAAAAAAAAATGACAAGATTCAGGGAACAGCACCTTTTGCTTGACATTAAAATGTACTGCTTTTGATGTGAGAGTTATCGCGGTTCCATCGTAATATGTGGGTTATCATAGTCGGAGAGATAGGTGAAGGTAATTCGTGGAATGAAGAACGATTTTTTTTCAGGTCTAAGTGAAATTTTGTGCAGAAATATGTGGTATAAGCCATTGATAGATTTAGGAAGCCCTTAGGTGAAAATGTACATCGGATAATTTCTATTTTATTTTCAGCCACATCCATCCACCTTTTTTTTCCCAATAGTTCTTTTTTAATATTTTTTTTTTTTTTTGTAATTTTCTTTTGTATTGTAAAAGCACAAGTAACTGTTCATAAACTATGTACTAAGCAGTTATGTCATAAATAATGTACTTATTTTTTATTATTATTATTATTATTATTATTATTATTATTATTATTATTATTTGATAAAAATAATATTCACTTTTTGCTCAATTTTGTTATAATCTAAATAGGATTTTAATTGTAACTAATCCAAGATTTATTGCGATAAGGAGTAATTATTACCTAATTAAAAAAAAAATACCTGAGTCAGTAGTTAATGTCAAATTAAAGAAGTGGGAAATTGCAAAGTACCAAAGTGTTTGTGTTTTTTGTTGTTGTTGTTTTTGTTGTTTTTTTTTAATTTGTAAGGAAACGATGGAGGTGTCTTTTAGTGTTATGACATTACAGTGGAGTGACAAGACCATCAAAATTTTGAAATTAATGCACCACCCTACCCTACGGCTAAATTGTACTTTTTTGTAGAGGTATATTATTAAGCAATTATTTTCGTCCGGTCGTAGAAAATTCTATGGTCAAAATTTTAAATAATTGGAGGTTAAAGACCAATGATTGACATCTGACCATACTAATGAACATATTAAAAAAGTTTAATACTGTTTCCATTAAGAAAGAGGATTTTCGGGTAGACTTTACTTTACCGGTCCCCAGATCCGCAAGATCCGCGCGCTCATTGCACTATGACGTAAGATTTACGTCACTCAACTGATAAGGGTTAGTCTTGCACATTTTTTGACTGGTTAGGGTTAGTCTTGCACCCACCTGAGAGATTAGGGTTAGTCCTTGCACAAGTTTTCAACTGATTTGGGTTAGTCTCGCATCCATCCGAGAGATTAGGGTTAGTCCTCGCACATGGGTTAGTTTAGCATCCGCCCGGGAGATTTGGGTTAGTCCTCGCATACTATCCGAGAGATTAGGGTTAGTGTCTTGTTTTTTTTTTAGATGAATTAAGAAATTCAGTTGCATCTGTATTTTTTGCAAGATCTTAATCAGCTGTTAATTCAGTTTTTAAAACGGCATCTACATGGAAAAAAATGGCTAAGTACGAAAGAAACGGCACTAAGCATGCACCGCACGCGCTTTGTTGACAATTATTTTTCGTCTCCTTTTCACTGAATAAACAATATTAATCACTTCTTATCAGAAAACGAAGTTAAAAACTCCGTTTAAAAACGAAGTTTTAAACTAAACTTTTAACCGTAGAATTCATTTTTGGGGTCAAAAAGGCTAAAAACCTCATACTTTTAATTTTTTTCGATCGCTCACGCGATCTCGTATATACTGAAGTTGCCTACGGCGACACTATATTTTAGCGCGTTTTTCTGGGGACCGGTAAAGTAAAGTCGTTCCGGATTTTCTATCCGTGTCCTCTTTTTTTAATTCAAAGTGAAAAATGAAGACAATGCAATTTCAGAAATCGACAATTTTTTTTATTCATTTTGCTGATTGAATAGGTTAAGAATTGGTGAGATCACCAATTTTTATGTTAAAAAAGATCAATAATGAATCGGTATTCCATATTCACAGTCAAAGGATTCGTGAATCCACCAATTTGAATTATCAAATATCTTCAAATAAAGATTGATCTTGGTGGTTCCACCAAGAAAACAAGAGTGAATTTTACCATACATAATTCTACAATTCATTCAAAGAATTGGTGAACTTACCAATAAAACAACTTTAATATCTTCATGAAAACTTGGTGATTCTACCAAAAATACAAATAGACAATTCAGCTTAAATTTATAAAAGCAATCTGGTTAAATTCTCAATTACTTTTGATACTGATGATACTTTGAAAACGACGTTGGTGAATCCACCAGTTTTAAGACACTGAAAAAACCCATTGAGAGAAACTGAGTGGTGGAACCACCAAAAACTAAAAAAGAAAGTATAACTAAAATTGTCCCTAATACAGAGTCAGTGGACTCACCAAAATGCTAAAATTCAACTAACAAGATATTCTCAATTTCACTCACAAATACTTGGTGGATCCACCAAAAATACGAACAGGAATACAGAAGAATATTTGAATGATAGTTCAACAATATTGTCCTTAAATACAGGGAGGGATTTGGTGGAATCACCAACTGTAAAAAATCAAATAACAAGGCATTCTTGATTTCACTTACAAATACTTGGTGGATCCACCAAAATGCAAATAGGAATACTCAAGAATACTTGAATGATATACTGTCAACATGACCCGTGTATTTATCAATAGTGGGCAGTTTGGTGGATCCACCAAAAGCATTAAAATAATCAGGCATTCATAATTTTCCTTTAAAATGACTTAGTGACACTTCCTTAATACATTTAAATACACAAGGACAGACAGTTGGTGGATCCACCAGAAAAGTCAAAAATCTACATGTAACCCAAAGTTCAACTAAATTGTCCTTAAATACAGAGAGGAGTTTGGTTGACTCACCAATCTGTAAAAAAAATCAAATAACAAGGCATCCTCGATTTTACTTACAAATACTTGGTGGTTCCACCAAAATGCAAATAGGAATACTCAAGAATACTTAAATGATATATTGTCAACGTTGCCTGTGTATTTATTTAAAGTGGGGATTTGGTGGATCCACCAAAAGCATTGAAATCAAAAAAGCTTTCGTAGTTTTCCTTTACTATGATTAAGTTTGTTTCTATACACAAGGACAAAAAGCTGGTGGATTCACCAGAAAAAATCGAAAATCTACATCTAACCCCCTATTTATGTTGATACGTTCTCAAATCAACAATAAGTGGACATATCAACATGTGATCAAAATAAATATGAAATACAATCATCAATGTCAAAAATTGTATACAATTTCAAAAACAAATGTACATCCTCCACTTAAGCCACAATATTATATAAACAATATATAAAAATACCCTTCCATATACTGTTTTATCTGCACGCTAAAAAATACTTCTTTAACTCTTTTTTTATGAACGAAAAAATACTCTCGTTTGTTTCTTTAACGTTCTTTGCAACAGGAGACATTTTCCATGTCTGCACCTACTGCACGTCCTGCAGGGGGGTGCGAACCCACGACATAAGGATCAACACTTAACTGCGTGACTCTCGAGCAAACGCTCTAACTAATTCGCCATTCGCCAATATCATCTTGAGCTAAACATTTCAATTCATACACTCCCCTGATGAAATCTTTGTGTGAAGCAATCAAAATGCATTAACTTAGTATTCTCATATACAGATATAGAAAATATTAGGAATAAATACTGCACATGTAAACGGGACAATGATCATCAACAATTAAATAATGAACACAACAAACACTTTAAGAATAAAAAAAAAATAGATCATGTATTAGTCTTCTAGGGATTATGTAGTCATTCCAAATAGAATTAAAATTATACATGCAAGTCCAGCACAATCACAATATGCAAGAGTTGATATTATGCATTTTTTTTACCCCTAAGATTGATGGGAATACATTTGTATCCCTTTTTACAACTTTGACATGCTTTGAGAGAGTCAAGGTCCAAATTACTGACTGTTCCAAATTCTGTTTGCGAGGTGGGTTTCCTGCATAACATTGTGATAAAATCCTAGTGGTTGGGCCTTGATCTGTATCATTTGACGTCTGATATGAATTTTCACTTACACATTTTTAGCAAACCTTCCACTATGAACTGTTGAGTACTTCTCCCTGATGTTTCTTGAATAAAAGAACCACTATTGTTTATCTATTTTACGTTAAAACCATCATCAGAATATTTTACCGATGATTTCTTGTTTAAAACTGTTCTTTGGTCTCTATATAAATTATCTTTTACACATCTATGTGTTTTTTGTTTTTACTCCTCAGACATTTTGGTGGCTGCGGTCCTGCTGGGTTGTTTATATCCATCTTATGGCCTGTGATAAAAGTACATGTACAAAGCCTTTGAATGGTGCACAAAATTTAAATGATTCTTATTTTCTGTTTTTTTTTTAATATATATTCTATAGAAGCATAAATTTAAACAAGTACATGTAATTAAATTAATTTCCAGTAAACAGAATTTAAAAAAGAGGGCGATAGGCCACATCGCTGAAATCAATGAAGTATTGATTGATTGATTGATTGTATGTTGTTTAACGTCCCTCTCGATATTTTTCACTCATATGGAGACGCCACCACTTGCCGGTGGAGAGCTGCAAATTTTGTCCTATACTCGGCACTTACGGCCATTGAGCAGTGAGGGATCTTTTACGTGCCAGCACCTACTGCGACACGGGACCTCGGTTTATACGGTCATCCGAAGGACCGGTCTCCACGTCGCACAGTGGGATTCGAACCCGTAGTGAAGTATTGAAGAGTTTAAATAAAAATCAAAAGCCTGAAACGCTTCCATGTCATCGAACACGAAAAACAATTTCAAAACATTTTTTTTTAATTTGAAGATAGCAGTAGGTAAAATAAGTGACTAATAAAAATGTTAAGTTTTAAACAAAATGTCAAAATTACAATCTGGGGCATTATGCCATGGTCCGAGTAGAGCAGGGTTCGAATTTACTAGACACCGTCGAACATATTCGTTTTGGATATCAATCTCATCTTTTTTTCAGTCAATTAAAAAACTATCAAGGATTTAATGAATTTAAATCAATATTATTCTAATTGTCAATGTCTAAGCATCGTTTTAGTGCATCTAAACAACAACCGTAACTCGCTCTATTACGACTACGATCGAGATATGATCGGGCGTGGTAGGCCTATACAGTAAAATGCGATATGGAAGAAATGGTGAAATACAGTAATAACTTGAGTTTCTATGATAACATTGGTTACAGGATTGTAAAAGTAAGGTTTAGATTTAGAAATTCAAATCTTTTAGTTTTCTTGCATTCGTGTTTATTTAATATTGTGGTTATTTTACCGCCTATTAAGTTGTTTGTCTTTACATGGTTCTTCGTAAATATTATTCATGTCATTCAACACAGCCTTTCTTTGGAAATTCATCCGCATGAACTGTCACGTTTTTCTTGTGTGAAAACAAAACAGGGTATCTTTGTAATGTGACGGAATTATTTGTAGATACAATTGATGCAATTTTATTTTCAAGCTATTATTCATCATGTTCACTGTGAACATTTTCAAAGAAACTGATGCATTGTTATTGCTGTTTTCTTTTGCGGATGCATGGACTGACACATTAGCTCGCGTAAAGTTTGGTCGCCCGCCAAATGGCATTCAAGCTCAAGAGCTCGATGCCATAAAAATTTTCCCGACATTTAATCTCCATTGCATTGCCCTACCACCAGGCGGATGCCTTGAACACATTTTTTTTTATCTACATCACCTGAGGATGCTTCTTAATAAATTTTACTTTTTATGGCTTTCGTATTCTTGGATTTTTTTTAAATTCATCCCTTAAATTCCTTTGCATAACTTTGATCAACTGTTGTGACCCCACACTACTGGCAGGGGTCATGATTTGAAATTACCATGATGAAGTGTCGTGATTTTGATTGTAATAGATGTGTATCCTATATTTATAAATCTTATATAATTAATATACGATAGCTTTTAATTCAAGATGACGGAAGATTTTGTAACCAAATACTATACGTATACATAAATTAACGGATTCAAATCGTACATATGTGTGTTTGTTGTGGAGGAGGGGGCTACAAAATTATCTTGACAAAATGACTCTGCTTGACAACACAGTTTTCACAATTTTGTTATTTGATTTATTTTGTTCTTTTTAATATGAGAACATTAAGAAAAAAAAAATATAGGCTTGTCTGCAACAGGTTTGTTCTCCGATTCTAAGGACTGATTTCTGGATTTTAATGTTCTAAAATTTGAATTATTTGATTTTCACTTCCGAGGACCTGAGAACAAATTGATTTACAAGAAATCATCAATTATTTCAATAGAATCTAAGCCAAATTTTATAGTTTGATGAGAATCACTAGCCAGAATTTTGTCCTAAATTCTAACAATTACAGATTAAACAACAGTAGGCTTTGACTCTCAGTACTCATGATCTAAAGTAACGTACTATGTTTTTCTCACAATAATGAAATTGAAAGGTTGTGATTCTTATTCCCTATAGCCCCAGTTAAACAAATAAATACTAGTATATTCTGTATTCAAGAGCTTTGTTTTTAAAAAGCGCGGGCTTATCTTTGAAAACTTTTTTTTCGGGTTCACATTAGAACCCGAAAATATTAGTGCTTGATATAAAATATATCGACATTTCTATCGAAAAATGAGGATTGGTTTAATCATTTTATAAGTGTTTTTGTCACATGTATCAATGCGTTAATTTTCAAAAAAAATTATATAGAATGAGTTGTTATGATTCAAAAGTATTCAAAAATATAATTTTAAAAAATCAAATTAGCTAAGTAAAGGGCCGGACGCACGTCGTACTAACATGACAGTTGTGTCTACCAACACTAGTAGAGGGAGCACACAAATAAAAAAGGAAAGTACATGTAGACCTTCATCAAATATAAACCCATTTCGTTTACAAAAATTTCACTTGTTCCATTTATTTACCTTGATATTTTTTTGAAATGTTCTTCACTTCTTTATCAACAAAATATCCAACAAGATAGAAACACATTCTTGATATTACGTTTCTAACTTTCAAAATAAATGCGACTTACCATTATAACGCCAACAAATTCTTCTTTGATTCTTCCAAATGCCTTCATCTTTTTAGACATGTTAAATAAGTCCTTTTCATCTACATGCATTATGATCCAATGTATACCGTAACTCTGCAATCATTCAGGTAGTTGTTTATTGAGTGTCTTTAGCATATTCCATTTAAAAAGCTTAGATATAAACTTTATCGTCCATGTCTACTATAAACAATGCCATACGCAGCCCTACTTCCAACTCTCATTCGATTCAAATTATGATGTTGTAACACGCGGGCTCTGATGGCCAACAGAGATTAAAATACTCGTTAAACCGATTGCTATTATTTTCATCCCCCTTTCTCCAGTATAAAAACTTTGTTTAATTACATTCATCATTGCGCTGTATAAATTGTTTGTGAGTTGCTTTAAAAAAAATACTCAGGTGCAGTATTAAAATGTAAATAACTTAACTCTTACAATCACTCAATTTCTCTCTCTCTCTCTCTCTCAAAAAAAAAAAAATTCTTTTTCTATAACATTTGTACATTTATATTATGTTCTATAAGTTGTACACGTACGAATAAAAAATGTTATAAATGATATTTTTTTGATATTTTTTTATTTGAAAAAATATTAGTATATCTTTCTATTTATCTATTAACTGGATATTTAAGATAACTTTGGGAGAAAAAAAATCTTCTTCAACTGTCACAGTAACTTAGTGTGAAAGATAAACAATGAAGAAAACAAGCGACATAGCAGCTGAAAGACAATCTCATACCACTCTTATAAAATAAACAGGAAATCAGATCAAAGTTGCTAAAAGTTAGATGCGAGTCTTGTTTATTTCACGGTGCATTTTTCGCATCTATACTTATAAATTAATAAATTTTGCAAATAAACTCCGAAACGGGTGCACCAGAGTTCTTACTTACTCCTCTTACAATACACTGTATACAAGATGATGTCCGTAAACTATATTTCGATTTCACTCGCATAGTAAGTATCGTACATTAAATTAAAAGTCTACTTTTATTTTCTATAAACAGCCATGAAATAGCAAAAACATGAGTACGGTGGCGTTTCCGGTTGGCGGATCTAAGATACTGGCAATTTTTAATGAAACTGACAACAAGCAATCATTTATTTATTTCATAAAACGTCATCACTGAATTATTCAATCAAAACTTGATTTAAGTGATATAAAAGAAATAAGTTGTGATAACCGATTAAAAAGGGAAATGTGCAAATTAATTTCGTCATTCACCGATCTTAATATTGATGGAAGCTTCTAGAACATCATATAGGATCGAGCCCGATGTTAAAAAGAAAAAAGAGGCGATCATTTAAAAAAAAACTTTTGTATGAATGGCCATTGAAATAATGGTAAATCATTGACAACACTATAAGATTTGAATATATTTATATATCGAAAGACTATATATTACATGTATGTAGTAGGTTTTTCTAATAAATTCATCGGTAAAATTTGTATATATTCCTTACTGAGAGCATCGTGACAACGAACCCGAAGTACAATTTGCACTTCGTAATAAAACTTGCTTACATGAAATGAGAACATTAATGACCAAGGCATTGTTCAAATACAATTAAAGCTGTGTAAAATTTTGTGCTTTAATCAATACATTTCAGTTTTCTTCTGAATACAGTCTTTTGTATCAAGTACTCGGTCCATTCATAGGACATTAAAAGCTAATTTTTACACAGACCCTGTACTTGGGTCTTGGTTTATAAATACGTATCTACCTTATTGATACGTAAAAAAGTAAAGTACATTTTTTACATATCAATAAGGTACATACATATTTATAAACCCAAGATTCAAGTAACCCCCCCCCCCCAAAAAAAAAGTTTATCAGTAAAATGTGCATATTCGCTGCTTTTATCCTTGACGGAAATGAAATAAGAGCATCTGAATAACAATATCCATAACATGGTATAACAGGTTTCACAATAAACGTCAATCAATGAAATTGTCAATTTTTTTTTACAGAAAGGGGGGGGGGTTAAGGGGGAGGGGGCGGTGGAGACGTACGTCTTCTTCATGCGGGATTTTGAATAAAGTATTTCTTCCTGCTATAAGCCTGTAGTCTGTCAGTAATACTACAATATATTTCCTGTCGTTAGTGGTATAAATTTAATTCCCCGCGCTTGCGCGGGATTTCATCTAGTAACACAATATTTGAGGTCTTATCATAGAAATTTGAACGATAGAGGCGGTTTATACATTTACTGCTTAGATTGATTGTTTATTTTTTAAAGCCGAGTCGGCAATATTTCAGCCATGTTTCGGCTTAGATAAAACCTTTTTTTCTGCTTAGATAAAACATTTTTGCGTCTTAAACAGGGAGGGGGTAGAAGCAAATAAACAAAATAGCTAAAAGAGCCATAGCAGCCTTACCGACGACACGGCCGACTCAAGCATTTAAAAAGGAAATCACCTGTTTCTATTTATAGATAATTGTACTTTTTCAATTCAAGATGAAACTGCATGTATGTAATCATTTGCGGACGACAGTTATATTTTCATACTTGCAAGTATGTTAACTGACAATCATTTTACTTGTTAAATACTCTTATTCTGAGATAAACGATTTAGAAAATATATAAAAATAAAACAATCAGCTATGAATTTGAGTTAATGAAATAGTTTAGGACTGTCTCTAGATACTTTCATGGTGTAATGTTATATTATGAATTTCTGAAATAATGTATATTATAAAACATAATAAAGAAAAGCATAGAAAAGATGCATAAAGAAAAAAAAATCAAAAAAACATAAAAAAAAAATGTGGGGCTCGAATTTGCAATCACTATGTTTACATTCCAGCAATCATATCACTTCGCCACGAAGGCATTGATGTCGTATGGATAAATTCAGGACCTCTTGATACCCATCTCCCTCCGATTTTAAGGAAAAAAACTTATCCACACTACATCATACATTGCATTAAGTGTGGTATTTGAATATTGAATTTTGACCTTCTTCCAATCCATCTTCAAAAATATATAATACGCTTTCGCATTCAAAGAGATATTCCCTGCTTCAACACCCCTAATGTTATATTAACTGATCCCTAAACAAAATCAGTCTATTTTCTGAACAATGAAAAAAACATGTATCAGAATTTATTTAAAAGTATTCTAAGAGGTAATATCATGAGCATTTCTTTTCTAGAATACGATACCTCATGCAGTTATTTTTGGAGTGAGTGTAGTAAATGAACTTGTACCTTAAGTTTCAAGTATTCAATATCACAAAGAATGAGTCAGATGTATTGCGAGGAAGCAAAAAGTTGGAACTGCTATAAACTGATGTGGATAATGTATTTCCTTATTCTCGCTAATGTAAAGTAAACTGGGATGACTTGGATAATAGCTAATTAAGCTAGGCTGCCTGTAAGAATAATTCAAATGAAATGTATTTCTAATGTCTTTTAAATCACATCTCAAATGGTTTTAAATGAGATATTCAATTTTAAATGAGATATTCAATTTTAAGTCTAATGATATCATAAACACACAATCCCCAGTTTTATTGGTCAAGATTTGTTAACATAAGCTTTATAATGATTATTACAAAACAGGGAGCTTACGAAAGCACGCCAGGTCATTGCATTAACTCCTTGAGTCTTCGCATTTGAAGAGCTAATGATGATCATATTTAGGATGTTCGGGAATGACTTACAAAAAATCGTTTAATTTGTCATATTGGTGATCTAACTATATGTTTTTATAATAGTACAGCAAAAGAAAACACACCTATTGTGATAAATTTCCATTCATCAAGCAAAATAAAGTATACTTATAGAATTCGCCAAAGCTTAAGTTGATGCATCAGAGATTGACTTATCTTGAATACGAAGAGGATACATACTTTTGTGTTTCTCATTCTGAAATGTTGGTTTTAAATGGTTTTAAAATGTAACATAATAACTTTATAAAAAGTAAAATATAACATAAAAAACATTCCAAAAAATTATATTATTAGTGAATACAGAATAATGTACAGATACTTTGGAGTGTGTAAAGAAATTTCTTTGAGTTAGGTAACACGCATGTGGTTCTAATTTGTCCGCACATCGGCAACCAGTGAACTCTCCTGTTGGTGAAAAAGACCTAATGAGAGCAATAGGATATTGTCTCAAAGAAATTATTCTTACAGGTGGTTTTAATGCTCCCAAGCTGGAAGCTGGTGTCAGCACTGGAAAAGTCTGCACATTCATTTTATTTCCACACCGACTATATAATTATAGTCATATAAATGTAATACACGCTGTTAATTTCGTCTAAATGAACAACGATGTGTTAATTAATCGATCATGTCAATGGTCGCAACATATTCCTCGCTGAGATGGAGCATAACACTTTAAGAAGAAGTAATGTACCTTTGTGTTTATAAATGAGATTTTTAACTATTCTGCTTTTCTTTAATCACACTAAATCAAACTATGAATCTTAAATATTTTTTTTCCTAAAAATTTCAAGTGTTACCTTAGCTTGAGGTGAACCTGCATTCAATAGAAAAAAAGATCTTTAATATATATATATATATATATATATATATATATATATATATATATATATATATATATATATATATATATATATATATATATAAAACATATTTACATTCAGTGAATTTAGTTAGCAACTGAAAAAAGAGAAGAAAAAAAAAAATAACTGCTTCCAGCAGGATTCAAACCCCAGATAGTGGGACAAAGTTTGGATCGGTCATATCTTTGCAATAAATGCACGCATTAAAATATTGAATACATATTTAGAATTCCTGTAAGACACTCTATAAACCCTGTAAATCCCAAAGAAAAGTATTGAAAAACAAAAAAGTTGAAAAATTAGACTTTTTGAATTCACTTCTGTTTGCGACCGGAAGTGCCGACGACGAAAAATAAAGGTCGTGCCCCATATTGGAATTTAATGTTCTATCTATTCATTGAGTTTCAATTTCATATCTTTAGCCGTTCTCGAGAAAGATTCTGGACAAAATGTCATTTAAAAAATACAAATTTCCCCAAAAATCGCGAACGGAAGTGAATTTTGAAAAAATGAAAAACACGTCTGGAGATATTTACATGATGCATCTTCCCTGAAAAAATCTCTGAAATCTGCTTACTCACAGCTGAGATATCGCCATTACTATGAAAAAAGAATAATAATGATAATAGAAAACAGACGGAAAACAGTAAGGTCTTCCGAAGGATGTCGGAAGACCTTAATAAAAAGGGACGGGCTGCGTGAGAAAACGTTAACACTGTTGCCAAATGAAAATGTATTAATGGACTGTAGCCCGGTTCATCGATATTGTTAGCATGCTGATTTTTTTTGAAAATAGCTTTGTTGTACATGTAAGCTTAAAAGATCGGGTTCGGATTTTAACATTTCTGACTGAATATCCTGAAATAAATACGAAACATTTAAATAAGCATTTCTTTGGGTTAAATTAAATATGTGTAGCACAAATTAAACTCCCAACATGCATTTTTAGAAGGGAAACACGACAATGAAAGCGAGAATTGTTTTTAATATACCGAAAATCGCTATTTCTGGAAACTGATTAATTCTAAATAAAAATCAAATAAATTCCAAATGTAAAAGAAAGAGAGAATGCTTGGTATTAAAATGTCGTATCATATCAGGAAAATCGAATGCTACTAACGACATCTGAAGAAATAGCCGATAAAAGGTTTAGATCATTTCTTCATTCACCTGCACTTTAATTTCAAACAAAACAGAACTTGTAGTTTTTGCCGTGAAACTTCATGACTTGTATAAACTTAAAAGACTCACCGTAAAACTCTCAAGAAAGTTTTTCTGAGGTCTATACTACATTTGTACCAAATATGGTGTCGATCCGAGGTCTGGTTTGAATTTTACAGAAATATTTCTTTCTTTCCAATAAAAAGAACACAACATTTGATCGGGTAGACGGGACATTCCGTACTCAAATTAAAAAAAGGCCTAACAAATGTATGAAACACGTTAGTCAAAAACGACCTAATAAAAGGTTATTTTTGATGACAAGATCATTATTAATTTCTTACATAACATTCTAGTCCTTCTTTATCATTTTAATGCATGTAAATGCCTTAACTACACTATATAACACTATACAAAGCCAGCAATTACTTTGGAAAAGAAATCGTTTGTAATCTTATCATGCTATGAATATTCAATTTTTTGTTCAATATTTAGCTCAACGTCACATCTCGTCATTCATGTTGAAGCGAGGTCCAATCACCTTCGTCGACAAAATAAATATTAAAGCGAGTGGAAAAAACAGAAAACATAATTTGCTTGCCAATCATCTTTCTTTAAAGATAATGGTCGTGTTATTTAAACCAAATAAATTTATTAATTCGAAGAGAAAGGTAGTCGTTATTGGTAAAGAAACAGTGCAATATGACCAGTCTCTGAGTTTCCTGTTTCGTCGTTGTCCTTTTTAGGCTGTCCCAAGCTACCAATGTTTCAAAGAACTATAACGCCAAACCGGAATTTGATAATAAGAAGTCAAGTGGCGAACTTTTAGGAGAGTACACTGCTCACTCGTTGTGTGAGTGTTCCGCTATGTGTCAGAATGAATGTGACTTCTATGGGTACAATTCTAAGCTGAAGAAATGTCGTGCTCACAAGAAGAGCTTAACTTCCGCTTCCGGAATGCCTGACTAGGACAGATGGAGATATTATTCTCTTCGTATGTATAACCCCCCCCCCTCTCTCTCTCTCTCTCTCTCTCTCTCTCTCTCTCTCGCACATGCACACTCACGTACACAAACACACGCATACCATTCCAAGCATTACTTTTGATTGCACCTTTCGCATATATATTGAAGAAATTTTTCAATGCTCATTTTCCTTAAATATTTTCTAGAATAATGTCATAAAATTCATGTATAAGTAAATATTTTTTTTTTATTGTTCGTTAAGAATGATATATAAAAACAATTTTTGTACACTTTGATATTCCCCATACGAGGCCGGGTCTAATTTTGTCTAACCCAGATCTTTTGAGAATTTTTTTGTATAAATTTTTACTATTATATTAATCGTTTTAAGATTAAATATTAGAATGTTTATCATTCCAATTTTTTAGGGGACCATCTCAAAAAATTTTCAAATTTTACTAAAGAACCCTATGTGAATTCCTTGAAAAAGGCCCCGAATTATCATATTTTCCTATGTTTGTATTTCTATCCTGGCGATTTCTTTTTATTCAAATACTGTAAATTTTGTTTTACTTGCGAGAACTTTATTTTCATGTAATTACTCGAGACCATCTGCTCGCGGGAATTTCATTCTTGCATTTATTTGTTTAAGTGAAGATTATATAGCATTTACTTTGTGACAATTATGTCCCTCTTATAAAGACCAAATGGCAATCTCGAGGAAATAACGTCTCGCGAATATTTGGTGACCTGCAGTATATGAAAGATATATTTTAAAGAGCCACCAAAATGTGAAATTTAAAAAAGAAAAAGACCATCTGGATCGGTATATAACAAAGTAACCTTCTTCCAAAGCCTAAAGTCAATAAATATATCGGCGCAGTTTAATTATTTTGGTTAAACTCTAATACTACACACTAGTACTCTGAAGTTGATATTAAAGGATGCTGGAGTTTCCCACTCACAATATTTTTGTAGTCTTCGGAGACCAGATTTTCGAACTAACTGTTAAATTTCCTATACGCGCTAATTGCTCTCCGAAATTTTCCGACGTGTATTATTTTCCATGAAGCATAATTAATTCAAAAACCTCTATGTGAGTAGACAAAACACATTTTTAGGCCTTCAACTCAATATTTAGATATGTCGACGATGTATTATCAATTAATGGTTAATCAATAGTTACTTCCATTCATATGTCGACTCCATATCTATACCAGTGAATTTGATATAAAAGACCTCACAGTGTTTGCAATATCTGTTTTTATTTAGATGTTTTCTGATTCTAGACGACAAAGGCCAACTAACAACTAAATTGTATGACAAACGAGATGACTTCAGTTTTCCATCGCCAACTTTCCTTATTTAAGTAGTAATATTCCGTTATTACTTGCATATGGAGCTTATATCCCCCCCCCCAACTTTTTTACAATTCAAGAGCATGCTCCAATTTTTAAAACGAGGCTGGCTAATTGGAGATGTGTGGGTGTGCCAGGTCATTGGGGGATGCTTACTCCTCCTAGGCACGATTCTGCCTCTGAAATTTCAAGGTATCTGTGTCTTCAAAGATTTGTATATTTTATAGATTTCTTTGAGATCTATCTCTCTTCATTATCTTTACCTTTCTCAATATTACCTCCGTGATTACCTGAGTTAGTCGGTTTTAATCCTTTCATACAAAATGGTCCATATGCATCAAAATGCACTTTGGAGTTGAACATTTTTTTTTCTGTCCTTCAGGTATTCCTATTAAGTGAAAGAAATATCGTGAAAATGGTTAAAAAGAATCAGATGTACGAAATGTAACCCTATGAGTTAGTTGGTATGGTTATTTTTTTCTGTTTCAGTGTTCCCTATAGATTGTAAGGAAATTCGTGAAAATGGTCACACTAAATCAGCAGGCATGTTTACGAAGCTATCTTAGGACTAAGAAACGTCTTAAGATATACTTAGGACAATTCTTAAGTCTAAGTGGGGTTTTCGAAAGTATCCTAACTTAAGAAAGTTCTTAAGAATTATCTTAAAGTTAGGACAGCTTTTGACATATCTTAAGTCTATCTTAAGCAAAAATGGCCGCGTCCATGTTGTTGCTGGCTCGACGAAATCGTCGTATCAGACGTGACAGAGTATTTAGAAATATTGATAACCCTCTTGACTACCTTGATGATGAAGCTATAATAAGAAGGTATAGGCTTTCAAGACCCTTAATCCATGATTTATGTGAACAATTTCAAAATGAACTACAATGTCCTACTATGAGATCTTATGCATTACCTGTCTCACTGCAGGTAATGGTTGCATTACGACTTTATGCAACTGGCAGTTTCCAAGCAGTTGTTGGTGATGTGCATAACATTTCAAGACCGAGTGTGTGCAAACTAGTGAAAGATATGACCCAGTGTCTTGTTAATGTGGCCAATATACACATAAGAATGCCTATTACTTCAAATGAATTGGCCAAAAACATGAATGAATTCAGTTTAATTGCAAATATGCCAAATACCATTGGGTGTATTGATGGAACACACATTAGGATTAAATCTCCAAACGTTGATGAACATTTATACATAAATCGCAAAAATTACCATTCAATTAATGTCCAAGGGGTTTGTGATGCCAACTTAAAATTTATTAACATTGTGGCAAAATGGCCCGGCGGAACACATGATGCGTTTATTTGGTCAAATTCTGCTTTGAATCGTTTATTGAAACAGGAAGGATTGCAGAAGGATGGTTACTGGGGGACAGCGGTTATCCACTGCGTCCTTGGTTACTTACACCAGTAGTAATCCATCAACAAATGTAGAAGAGCGTTACAACACTGTCCATATCCGCACCCGCAATTCTGTTGAAAGATCTTTTGGGGTTTTAAAATCACGCTTCCGCTGTCTAGACGCAAGCGGTGGAAGTCTTCTATATTCCCCTCAGAAAGCATGCGATATCACGGTAGCCTGTGTAGTGTTGCACAGCATGTGTATTTCTCGCCGTATACTCCTTCCAGACCCAGATCCACGAGAAGAATTCGAGGGACTGATTATGCAGGGACCGTTAATAATGACGGTGCTCGAATCAGAGGTCGTCTTATCACAGGACGTTTTTCTAGGAGAAGCAGCTGTAAAAATTACCACTAGAAGTTTCTTTTTTTTTTTTTGATGCAATTATCAAAGCAAATGTAATACAGTTATGACTAATAAATGATATTTCTTTTCATTGGAGACTATTTGTCTTCATTTAAAAAAGTTATATATTTCTCTAACCCCCCCCCCCCCCCCGCCCTCAATTTTATATGCAGAGTTGTCATTCGTGGCTCTCTCAGACACTTGTGCAATGGACTCGCATCAAGAGGAATAATTTAATTACATGTATTACAATTAAAAGAAAGGCACTAGTATTTCTTGTTGTTATCAATGTGATATAGGAGTATGCGAGTCAAAATCTCTCTCTCTCCCTCTCTCTCTCTCTCTCTCTCTGGGTTGAGTCTGTGTGTATTTTCTTTCAAATGATGAACGTACCAGTAAATCAATTACAAAAATAACTTTAAAGAACCATAAGGAATCATTTACTGTCATGTAGGTATTTGTACAAATCATATATTACTTCCTTCAAAAGTAACACAATGCTTGGCTAAGTACACTTGATGACGCTGTGTCTCTATAGTAAGTCTCTGTCTGTCTAACTCCAAACGTTCCTTTTCAATCTCCAGCATCTGTCTCATGATTGAAAGCTTTTCCTCCTCAATGCTCAATAACTTGTTTTCATAAAAATCTTCACTATCTTTTTCCCTTTTCCTCTTCTTTGAGGGTCCGGATTCAACGGACACGTCGCGTGAAACTGGTAAACCACATTGCGGCGCAATACTAGCACATGTACTGTCACTTGAACATGCAGGCTCAACGCTCAATATATCTAAAAAAAACAGAGACAAAAAAAATTATGGATTTTTTAAAATTGTATTTATATCATGTGGTTTCTACAGATGTTTAATTAATACACAGTTATACGTGTACTGCATTTGTACATGCAAGGAACGTAGCATCGTTTTTGAAAGGGAGGGGGGGGGGGCAAAAAAAATTCAACTTACCAGAGAAAAACTTGACAAGGAAAAAAAGAAAATTTTTCTAACTCGAAAATCCTATTTCATGGGGGGGTGGGGGGGGGGGGTGGAGGGGTAGGTTCCAACTTCTTTCAGTGTCAATATTTATTCACTAATGCATTACCCTTTTTACTATACTGCACCAAAAAGTGGGGAGGGAGGGGGGCCGGTCTTTCAATGAACATTTTAAATGGTGCAATGTAAAAAAAAGTTATGTTTGGACCCCTTCCACCCGATGTTACGTGCCTGCATGCATCTACTTTCCAAAAATACCCATGGTTAGAACTCTTCCGATATTCAGTGCTTCACACGGATGCACAACAAATATAGTAAGATGTAACCTGTTAACAAAATAAAACTATTGAATCTCACTTAACATGAGAGAGAGAGAGAGTTTACGCATTACTGTACCGTTTTTTTTCGGTGACCTCGCAGGTGTCGATACCGCTCTCTATGCCAGAAACTGGAGTACAACCAATTATTCCCACAATTTTTTCCTGCGTAGGATTTAGTCCCTGGGGTGGGGGGCCTCCTCCAGTTTTTCCTGTTTCCCTGCGATTTTGCGCAGCCTTCTTTTTCGTCTCACTCATATAAGAGGACCATTTCTTTTTCACTTCTTCTACTGTCCTACAGTCAGACAGTGGTCGATGTTATTTGCCTTGTTGATTTTCTCACATATTGCCTCCCATGCTCTTTTCTTTGAAGAATTTGTAGATACGTTGGGAAACTTTAAAAATAAAATGGCTCTGTTTTTCTCCACCTAATCAAGCAGTATTTCGATTTCAATTTGAGAAAAAATTAGGACTCCTCTTTCGACTCATCCTACTGGGTGTTTTCTTGTCGAACCAGAAATTGTCAATGAATAAGAGTTCCACGGAGAAAATTGGCGCGCTTTTCATGGTTCAAGAATTCTGAATGATCAAATAGAACTCTATTTGATTTTAATAACAACCAATATTATCGTCGAATTAAGATGATTATTTAAAAAAATATATATATTATTTATATTTATAGATTTAAAAAAAATGTTTAAATTAGTTTTTTTTTAATTTTTACTCTTTAAAATATTTTTATTATTATTAGCTACATAACGTGTAGCATTACATGCCAAAAATGACCACTCTCTGATTCCTGACAATGGTTTAAAACTTTGCGTATTTCTATGTCATAATGATTTAAGACGTCTTAGTTTAGGATACTCTTAAGATAGCTTTGAAAAACACTTTAAGAAAATCTTAGGATGATCTTAAAATTTTCCTAAGATATGTCTTAGGAAATTTCTTAGGAACAGTCTTAGGAAATTTTCGTAAACATGCCTGCTGGTGTATACAAAATTTCTCCCTTCGGGACCAGTCCTGTCAGAGTTTACTGCGACCTGGAGACAATGGACGGAGGATGGACGGTATGAAGTTTATTTCAAAATTAAGGGATATTATATAATTCAGTGCCTTTGGTGTTCGAAGGATTGTAGAATTAAAAAAAAAATAGCCTATGCTGTACACTGATCATACAGATGTTATATACAATGGCGATTGAATCAGCATACATGTTTATCTTTAAAGGCAATTCAGAAACGGGTAGGTGGATTCGTGAACTTTGATAGGAATTGGTCGGAATACAAGAATGGTTTTGGTGCAGCGGAACATAATTACTGGGTTGGTAGGTGTATATACAATTAAAATGGGACTACCATCCTTAATAAAAAAAAAATAAATAAAAAAATCTTTGTTTTGACAATTCATAATTTTTAAACATATCAAGGAGAATGTATTACTTAACGAATTTTTAAAATTGATCGATGCTCGTTATTTTCACCATGTATCCCCCGTCATAGGAGATTAAGGATATATTATTTTTGCTCCGTCCCTTCGCCTGTCTGCATTTTTGTTTGTCTGGTTATCTGTGTTTGTTTGACGCAAAAAATTAACTTTGTCAAAAACTTTTAATTGGTTGTGAAAAGATTTGGCGGGTACAAATATTTTGACTATTTGTCCTCGACCTTAAAATCCAACCCACCTATAGAAAATTTTACCAAATTTTAACCTTAGCTTTAGCTTTTGAACGGCTATAGCAAAGGATTTCATACTCCATATGTTCATTTCTTGGACAAGACAAGATTCAAAAACATTTGACCTTTTGACATTGACCTTATGATTTAGCCTTACTTTTGCAAAACCTTAACATTGGTCATAACTTTTGAATGGTTTGATCAAGGACTTTAGTTTTTCACATGTTTATTTCTTTTGACAGGAGCTTTCGTTGAGTATTTACACTTGTGACGATTTGAAGTTGACTGACTTTTGAAAACCTTTGGCCATAACATTTGAATGGTTGAATCGATTCTATGACTTAAATATTTTACCTGTATATTTTTTGGGACAAGATCATTTCGTGGCACCATTAATTTTGACACTTTGGCATTGGAGTTTGATCTTTATGTTTTGCCATATATATCAAACAGTTATTACTTGGGCTTTTATATTTCACAGGTATAATTATTGTCACAAGACTTTTTTTCGTACCAACAATTTTGTTCTATAGACCTTGACCTTGCAGTTTGACATGCAAATAAGAAATTATAACCTTCGCCATAAACTGCAATACGGGGGCGTCTGTGTTTTAGAAACAGGTCTTGTTCATTTAAGACTTGGTAATGTGTACTCGACGATATTCACTTACTTTGTTTTACTGAGTTGTAAAATAAATCGATTGGAAAATTAAAGATAGCAAAAGGGAAACATCATTTAGATGCACGGTCGTTCAAAGTACCAACATGTACTATTGCTTAGTAAAACAAAAAGTTGTTCATTAAAATATTATTATATTCAAATTAGACTTAATTGTTTTGCAATGAACTTTTTCAGTTGATTTCAAATATATCTTAATGCAGGAAATGACGTAATACATCTGTTAACAAACGAAAAGAACTCATCTCTGTATATCTCCATAACTGTACAGAATGGTACAAGGCTGCATGAATTGTACAATGGATTTTCGGTCTCCAATGAAACAGAGAAATATCAACTCTTTCTTGCAGGACCTGCTACTGGAACCCTAGGTATGTGGTAGATAGAACGAGAAAGAAATGAGAGAGAAGGGAGAGAAAAGGAAGGAGGAGAGAAAGATGATTTATGGTTGCAATAACGACTAAAATATATTTGTTGATACATGTTATAATATCAAAAACCACTTATATGTCTTTTTGTTCAATCCATCAAGAGTATTTTTTCAACATACTAACAAAAATTAAATTAAGCAATTTAATAAGGTAAGTCACAGCTTGTTTAGCAATTTTGATGGTCCATGCAATGATTGATAGCAAAAGCTTTGTGTCCTTTGATTGAGCAATTCTCATACCGACAGTTTGGTCATTATTTGATACCAAATTCTCTACGGAATGAATTTCTACTTAATCATGGTAATAATCTTACTTCGGATGTGACCGGTTAACAAAGGATGCCCCCCCTCCCCCCCTATCCCTGTGCTTTCTCTGCTCTCATTTTGAAATGTTTAATGTGACTTTCAAAATGATTAATGATTTTTTTTTTCACTTATTTCTGAGTACCTGATAGACTTTATTAGTATTTTTATTCAACCTAAGTTCTTAAAATTGGTTTCAAATCAAATATACTATCATTTACGTCTTTTCTTAGTATCATTAAGTTGTTGAACTTTACCAAAACTTATTTTGTTCTTTAGTCATACTTTAAAAGTATAACACGCCTTGGGTTTATTGTTACATTAAGAAAAGAATCTATTTGAATTGTGCAGTCTATTCTTGTATTGTATGTTTTTTTTAAAATATTCTCTATCTTTACAGGAGGCAGCATAGAAGCCGACTATCTTAGACGTACTTCAGTATTAAGAATAAGATTAAAATGATATAAAATACATATCTCTGTGATATATTTTCTCTAATTCTACAAGTGACATGATGCTTAACACTGGTTATTCTATCTATAATCTGTCAGGGATGTACTTTAGTACCCCAGACAGGGATAACGACAGGAGCAGTGGAGGTAACTCTGCTGCCTCTAACGGACGAAAAGGAGGCTGGTGGTTTGACAAATGTAACATCGCTTTCCTTAATGGACAATGGGCCTCTGCAGACTGGATTTGGCCTTGGTTCACTACAGTATTGAAGGGGACATCTGTGAGGGAGACAGTGATGATGGTTAAACGTCACTAGGTACACAACATTAAATTTTAATAACCACTATTTTTCTTTTTGGGTATTTCATTATACATGTACATTTAAGACGGGTAATAGAAAATTGAATAAGAGGTATAAAACAGTTATAAGAGAATTCGGATGATTTATAAAAAAGTTCACTTTTATTTCTCTGAAACATTATTTAATTCTTTTTCTTTTATTTTCAACAGATCAATATCTAATGAAGAAGAAATCGTAAATTGAGGAAAATCGACCAATCAGATGAAACACTTCAAAAGAGACAATTTTATGATTATTTTTAATTGTTAAAAGAGACTTTGTGAGAGTTATATAAAGTGCGCTTTTTTGGAAACATTTCTTAAAATTCTTTTAATTCTTTTTCTTTTATTTTCAACAGATGGGTATTTTAAATTGAAAGACGTCAAATTGACGACAACCCATCAGTCGGCGAAATATTTCTCTTAAAAGAGACAATTTTAAATTTATCTTCATCATTGGATTTTTTTCATTCTTTTTTTTTAAATCATAATTTATAATGTATCTAGTGAGAACACTTGTAAAGAATTATGTTTTGAAGAGGTTTCCTGAAACAATAAGAGATTGTCGATTTTCTTTACCGAATGTACCCATTAAAGCCGTACATTATGTGTGTTGTAAAAAATTTGAAAACAGAAATATCTCGTTCTTTTTTACGAACATTGCCACATAAAGGTGTCTGGAGGGATAATTAAGATAAAGATTTCTTTATTATAAAACATACTACAGTGGAAACTGTGTAACCCGACACCCATATAATCCGCGAATTCGGACATTGAATTTCATTCTCAATTCTACTAATGTTAAAATTCATGATTTTTACACTGTGCAATCCTATATCTTGACTCTTCCAACACAAAATTTGTCTCCCAATGCATGTCGGATAAGACAGTTTTTTTGTTTTTGTTTTTTTTTTTTGTTTTGTTTTGAAGATATTTTATAATATAATAAGGTACATTTGATGTTCATGTTTTGCAGTACAATATATCTAAGATTATGCGTCTCTTAAGAGATCTTCCCAATCTTTTTCCATGCATGCAGTATTTTAAATGGATAAGCAAATATAATCCCTAAATCTACTATTAAGCAATAATTTCTTAGATGAATGTTTTTGTTTCATTTTAATTTTATTGGGGAAAATAAGCTTAATATTCTTAATATTTGATGTCGGGCGTATTTCATATTTTTCCCAAAAATTGAATTATACCATTATTATATTAATTTAGCTTATATTTTACGTTTGACAAGAAACACAATGATGCCAGGTTCGGGTCTAACTTTTCATAACGTGAATGTTATGAGGTAAAAGTCAAATAATCATATGTTCTGAAAATAAATATTATTATTGCTACAGATTATATTTAAAAAGAAAAAAAAAATGTAGAATTTTCTTGCTTTGTATGTATAAAACTTGGTTTTTGATTTCCAAACTGCTAAAATGGGTAGGCAGTATCAAACCGATGTTTTACGTGTTTTTTGGAAAATGTGACATTGACAAAATAATGTTTTGAGTTATTCCGATATCTAACACTATGTGCTTACTAGAAATATTTATTACCTTTTTGGAAAGTGCTATTTCTATGCGAAAGTAAATATAATCTTAAAAATCGGAAGTTTCTATTTTGACCCGGACTAGCCTTGTTCCGACATACTGATAATGCTCCGCACTTCTGTACGGAGTGTTATGGGTAGGCCGAAACCAGGATAGCCCCAGCGGCCATTCGAGAAAATTAAAAATAGTTCTTGGATAATTCAAGTTACATTTAAAGAATCACTTCTACATGTAGGTAAATATATGTGTTGACCTATAAGGGCTGATATTGATTCCAGTCTTTAGAAAAAACTTATCGATATCCGTTCCGGTCGCTGACTTTAGGCCATGCGCGTAGTTACTTGTTTCTCATGTATCACTTTAGTTGTAGTCAACTGTGTGTTCATATGACCCTACCTCGGTAATTACTGATACATCCTTTGTATGAGGGTCCTTACTTGATGCCTGGGTAATGGCAACGGGACATTAAACCTTAACCGACCTTTCCACATTCTTTTTCTAATCTGTAAACCTTCCTCCTGCATTTTTGGCATAACATGTCGCCAATACACACAATTTTCCCGAGGAATGAACTACATCTACTCTGCATTGCACAGTATCTCTCCCACTGACACACCAGTACTATTACCCAGAAATGTTCTTGAAAGACAAACGCAGCAATTTTTACTCGGCATGTTTTTTTTTTTTCGTGATACCTGCAGTATCGAGTAACACAAAGTGAATGATTCGTGTCCTCGAACAAAGTGTGCTTACACTGAGGTATAGTTCCGGTTGACTGCGTTTAGTTATTTAAGAGAATTTATGATCTGTATTTCCATAAATGTCTTTTATATCAACAGCAAACATACATTTAAGGAAGAAAATAGAAGTAAAATGCAAAAGCCTGTATAAAAAATTGAATTCGTGTTTATACAGGTGAAAATTTGAAAAAAAATTAAAGTGTGACAACAGGTGGATTCGAACCAGGACACTCAAAATGTTCATGGTGAGAGTCTGCTTTCTATCTTTCTGAGCTATACTGAATGCTGTCCGGTGCCAAAGGATCAATTTGGTAGGTTTAGTCTTGATTTCTATGGGGTATTTATCAGGATCATCCTACGAAGAAAAGCTCTCATTTTCAATTGCTGTGTCTAATTAATGATTAGTTCAAATAGAGTCGACTGCACTATAGAATCAGGTAGCTCATCTGTAAACATAATCACATATATATCCACAAAAATGGCGTAAATTTACTCACTAAAATATGTTAAATTAAACTAGCTCTAAACGTTATTTACATCAATGGGTCTTTGTAACACTACTAGGAGAATATTGGTAAAAAAAATATATAACTTCGGGAGATAATAAGAAATAGAGAATTCCTCTTATCAATAAAGGCTAGATATTAAAAGTTAATCTAATGTATTGGGAGGGTCGACTTTAAGCATTTCTTTTATTCTTAGAAGACTAAATTTATCTTTAGATTGTATGGAAAGAAGTGTATTTTATTTTTAAGGAGTTTGGATCTGCAATCAAAAGTTCTTAAGAATTTTTTTTTGTATCTTTACTCCTCACGAAAATTATATTGCTGAAAAGAGGAAATTTCAAAGGCACTGTGCTACAGCATATTCTAGAAGTGGTTTTAATCAGATGTGAAATCTCAAAAACTCCAAAGTACTTTGAGAAAATTAAATTTTTTTTTTCAAAGTAACATCAATACGAACGTATGACTTTTCTACACTTTATACAACTACTTTTAACGATAGATATCATCGATGACTGTTTTTTTTTTAAATAAAATTGGAACTTTTTATATCTTGGGTTCGGTCACAAACAAAATTACTTTGATAAAAATCACTCTGAAGTTTATAATAAAAAGAATGCTGTTGTTCCTTATTGACAACATCCATGTGGTTTTTGGAATGTTGGAATGCCAATGGACACATATTGGGCTCCTTTGTTAGTTGATCTGTTTGTACGTTCCTATGAAGCAGAATTATACAATCTACATGAGAAAAAGAAAAAAAATAACGTGCTGTGGTCAGTAAAAGACGTTCATGGTAACAAAGTTTTATGATAAAGGGGATGACTTCGATTTTCAGTCGCCAACTTCCCTTATGTACCAATATATCTTATCCCCTGTTTATGGAGTTTATGTCTCCCAGTTGATTCGAAACGCAAGAGCATGGTCTGATATGAACAATTTCTAAAATGAGGAAAGCTATTTACAAACAAGTCGATGAAACACGGATATCAACAGTCTCGTTTGAAGTAATCATTTTGCAAGTTTTCTGGTTGATACAATGATCTTGTCAGCAAATACAATCTATCATTAAGGCTAAAGCTGACTGACTTTCTCATATTAATCGTTAGGCAAATTTTTACCCAGTGCATTAACTGTTTTTTTTTTTTTTTTTTTTGGGGGGGGGGTTCCGATTATGACAAAGAGCAGACGGCGGTAGTGACTTTACCTTTGTCAAATACGGAAGTAATAAGTTTTAAAATATATAAGGCAAGAAGAGAAACTTTACCTAACAATTTCACAATTTCACAATTGTTTAGCTTATTAAATGGAATTTACTATGACTTTTCTTTAATTAACACTGATTCTCCTTACTTCAAAGCACAGACTATATCGGATGTGTGCGCATTGTCACCTTTTTGCTATTACTTTATATATTCATTTCTGAAGAAAAGAAATAATCTAATTCCTCTAACCTGTATATGCATACAACCTTTTGCTGGTGAGTTTAAAGATATATACAATGTATATTCACTTAATAAAAGTGTACGTACATAGGAAAATTTAATTTTCACATTAAACACATCTTTAGCAATGCCGAAACAATTAATTATCTGAGATAATCAACATAAGAATGATAAAGTCATTTTTACAATATTTGACCATTCCTGACCTAAATGACAGCTAGAATGACATGCAAACTTTGATTGATGTGTGATGTTAGAAGGAATGATTAATTAAACATGCATATGGTTGACAGGTAGAGTGTGTGAAAGTTTACAGATGTCAGGATTTTTGTAACTTTCATAACAATTGACACACTAATGACTTCCCTTTGACACAAAGAAAAGAAAGTTGAGCACTAATGCAGTAAATGCAGTAAAAAACTTCATTATTTAGGATTTTCTTTTCTTGACAAAGCAGCTGTTTATGATGTCAGAAGGCCTGGACTTTAATTTGTCGCGGGTTCGGTTGTGTATAAAGTGTTGAAATGAGTACGTTTTGATGTTAATGATTTTGTTAAAATGATGCAATATCAAATTTTCTGAACGTATCAGCATCTGATTCACATTACTTATCAAATATACTTTTGTACAGTACTCCTGAAATTTTTCCTTCACTGGTGTTAATTTCATTAACTACAATGTTTCGTTAATTGATAAAACGTTCTCGACATATATAAGACCACAGACCCATCAACATAAATTTTACTCCTATATTAGCAGATCTGTTTTTATATTTTTATGAAGTAGAATTTACCAAAGCAGTATTTATTTTCAAAAAAAAGTTCTACATGAGTAGAATATTTACTGAGGCATTCATCGACATTTGGCTTTATTAACGATGTATTATCCATTAAAAACAGTTACTTTTGTTCATACATCGAATTGATATATCCCAAACAGGTTTGCTAAGGACACCTATATTTAGATCAGGATTTCTAAAATTTCGGGAAAATAACTATGAAGTCTCAAAAAAAAAAAAAAAAAAAAAAAAAAAAAAAAAAAAAAAAACATTGAATGTAAATGCATCAATACTAATTATTTTTCATACACATTAGAATACTTTTGTTTCTCATAAATAATGTCGAGAAAATCGATGTGCAACATATCTTGCCATTAAATAACTATCCTGATGGGGAATGAAAGCCAGTTTGATATTTCTGTACAGTCTGAGATGACGTCACTAGGTTAGATACCCGGCTACTCTGCACGTAAGGCGTGGTCTAGCTATCCTCGTAGCTTGTAAATATAGCAAAAATTATAGAAAATAATGAAGGTATATTCTTGAATATATTTAACAATATTTAATGGTTCAATGAAATTGAAAATATACAGACCTTATGATAGCCGAAGATAGGTACACTTAAACTATTTTGAAAAGTGGCGGGAACTGGTTGTCTGCTGTTGTTTTATTCCGTAATTTAACATTATTTTATGTGTATTATATTAATATAATATTTTATCAATAGAAGAACCGTATCAAAGAGAGCTTAAGTTTTCACAATTTTTCACATCATTCTTCCCGAGTATTAGGAAGTTTTTTTTTTTTTTTGCAATGTTGTTAAATTCGAATGTCGGGATTTTTTTTTTTTTTTTTTTAGCTCGAGTTAGCTGTTATAATGTTCGAGTTAGATGTTATAATGTTGAACATTTGCATTTTAATATCGTCATTCCTTTCGCTTGTCCGATATGCACATATTCAAACATATACAAAAAGTGAATGTGAAACGCTCCTATTACACGTCCGTAGACAGGGTTAGAATTTAGGAATCGTGTATATATTTGACTGGCACAAGTGATTAATAAAGATAAATTGAAGATATTCCATGTGAATCTACAAAAGAAGTATGCCCTCTAACTGAGTTTTGCTGTGGGATTGTATGTAATTTATCCTTTTTTGTACCATTTGTGATAAAATGTGGAAAATGCCCCCTCTTTTGTGGGTAAGTTGAATGTTTCGTGACATATTTTTTTAAGAAGTAAAATTCAGACTTGCCCCCGGCACTTTATATGTACATGAAATCACGATGAATTGTCTTATGTAACAAACGTTTCACAATAATTTTGTTTTGCACTTGTGCCGGTGCGATTTTTGTTCAACATTTAAGAATTCATAAGTGTCCGTCACGTGATCAACAAAGTCATGTGACATCACAAAAATTGGTTTATTATTATTATATCTGATTGAACTCTTATTACAAGTTGACTGCGAATTCACCATAGATAACGTATTGAAAATAAAATCTACCTCTAAATAAATTGTGTATTTTAATGCATTTTAAGCCTTCGGACAGCCTTAACATAGCCGCGTACTGAATTTACTACAGAAAGTTCCGTCAACCTGACCAATACATAGGGCTTAAGGCGAGTGTGACCGGTCAACAAGGGATGTTTACATCTTCTAGGCACCTGGTCCCACCTCTGAAAATTCAAGGGGTCCTTGTTTTATGTTCTATTCATATACATGTATTTGTATTCTTTTGGATTTTTTTTAGATCGATCAGTGTTTGATGTCTTTACCTTTTTCATTGATATGGAAGCATTCTGAGGTAGTTTAAATTCAAAGATTGCCCCCTCCTCGATCAGTACTGAACTGATTTCTGTTTCTTCCTAGTCAGTGTCATCGGGTGAGCGATAGGGCCCGCGGGCCTCCTATTTGTGCATTTTAATTTTATTCGCCTACTTGAGATATAAACTAATGTGCATTTATAACTGGCGATATGAAATTAATCTGAATAATATTTGCTCTTTAAAACCAGCTTAAAGATATTGTGATTATGACTTAAGGATCATCTCTTAACTAAGGTATTTCTTTGGAAACAAAGAAAATAATATTACATGAAGGTGTAATTAGTGAGCTCATCTATTTCATTTTATTATAGGGTTTCTGGCATATACCCCCAAGATTGTATTTTAATAATTGAACAAATATTATTTGCAGATGCTAAAAAGGTCAATAAAAATAACTTGGATGCGATGTCATTTTTTCTGATTTTATTCGTAAAGGACGACTGCACTTAAGGACATGCGACAGAATAAACTTTCAAAAATACCAATTTTTTTTTTTATTGCAAGGATGGTCTACATCCAAATCGAAATTGTATGTAAATAAATAAAATAAAAGTTTATTTACGAAGCTCGAAACTGTTTCCAAAGGCAAAGGTCATCACTATTACTTGACTCTCCGTTCTATAATGAGGACGCCAATATTTTTACTAACTTCATACATAGTAAGTACAAGTTTGTCTATTGTTCTCCATTTCACAATTGTTGTATATTTGTATTAATAACAACCTGTCAAAAGGAGATTGACAGACGAACATGAGCTCATGATTAAAAAAAAGAGAAAAAGCTGCTTCTTCCTTTTACATTCGCTCTCTCCTTTGTAACCAATGGTTGTGACATATTGAACATTCTTATCCACCACGTGATTTCTTACCTCTGGTAGCTTTCTGAAAACTAAATTGCGTCACGTAACTTGTAAGGTAGCATGATTTGTGTTAACTAGGTCATTGTGTTCAAAAACATTAAATCTTTTGGAATTGATCTAAAATCTTCTTTTATTACACAAACATGCTTACTTTGTTAATTTGGTTTTGAAACATCTTTCAGTAATTTTCTTGTGCCACAGAAAATCGAGAGGAAAGACTGATCACGTTATTCATACATGTCATTGTTATTTATATAATCTAATTTTTATAACAACTCTTACAATATCAGCTCCACCTCTCATGCATACCTAATGTTCACTCCAGGGCAGTTAAGTGTAAAGCAAAAAAAAAAAAAAAAAAAAAAAAAAAAAAAAAAACACGAATAATTTTATTGTACAGGTATCACAGTCTAAAATAATTTTAACATTGGAATTTGGTTCAACATTGACAGGATTCTTTCATAAATATACAAAAGTAAAATAAGGTTAAGATACAGAAGCAACAGAGGGAATCGAAAAAGGCCCAAAAGCTGGCGTTAAGTTTAGCGATCCTTTCTGCTCATTACCTAAACAACTGTTGCTGTCGTATATTTGTATCAAGATACATTTGATGGTAATGCCTGTTTGTTTGGGTTTTTTTTTATTTAACATCCCTCTCAAGAATTTTTCACTCAAACTGAAACTCCACAACTTGCCGGTGGAGGACTGCAAATTCTGTCCAATACTCGGCACCCATGACCATTGGGCAGTGAGGGATCTTTTTCGTACCAGCACCTAATACGACAAGGGACCTCGGTTTAGGACCAGAAGGACGGATCTCCACGTCCCTGCAGTGGGATTCGAACCCGTGAGGTAAGGATCAAACATCCGTACTCTAGAGCAAATGCTCTAACAACTGCGCTTCGCGGGTGATTCAAGGGTAATGTAAGAGTCCTAATTAACGATAACAACATATTAATGATTTAACCTGTAACATATTTGAGGATTTCTCTTAGAATTATCGGGTATCGAAAAAGATACGGAAGTTTAAAGATTAAAAGTTAGTTCTTACAATCACTATCAAATATAATGAAGATTTTTTTAATAGAGATTCTCATTCGTAATCAAAGTCAAAAATTGTTTTGTGACTTATTTAAACATCTACCGGTAAACATAAATAGTTTATATTGATATGATATCCTGTCATCAATGTAAACTTTATTGACTTTATTGACTGAACCCGCACTGACGAAAAATAAATTGGAATATACAGTACTCAAACGACGGAAAAACAATAATTTTTATATGCATAAATAAGTACTTGAGCACTAACTATCATGTAAAACTTTCCCTTCGTAATTGGACTTAAGCAATTTTTAGGCTAACTTTATTTGCCGAAGTGTCAATATTGCCAATTAAATATGGTTAATCTGCATAATTAAAGGATATGCACTGAAATGAAATTTTGATATGGAGATCCCATATTAATCCATAGATAGGTAAATATTTGAGTAAGGGGAGGTCAAGGAGAACATTGAATCGTGAAAGTAGCAAGAAATACTGAACGAGATGAGCATGTTTTGGAAATTATGTTTCATCTGCTCTATGAGTTTAGGAATTGTTTTAAAAACATCAGTGTTGAAGGTCATGCACTATAATTATGCAGTTAAGGTTTTCGATTTTCCAACAACGTCTTGTGTAGAGTTCAACTCTATAAGAAACGGACTGCATTGTTTTTCTAAGTGCTTAGAAACACTGCATAAATTTTACATGTTTAGTCATAACGTGTTAAAGAGACGTTGCATGTGTTGTCTAGATACCCCTGGGAGTGTTTTAAGTGATTTAAGCTGGAAGTCTTATATGCCTCGTGAGTATTAAATTTTCTGTGCTTAACAATTCAAACCAAAAAAGGGACGTAAGTTGCATTGTCAAATTGGGTGATTTTTAGTAATTGGATATTTGGTTAATATTACGATGAGTAAACGGTTACTACTATGGTTTTTAAGACATCTAAAAATCCTTGCTGGAGGTATTACAATTGTGACTGTAATAAATGTAGCATCGCAACAATTTCAAAATATATCATTTATATACAGGCCTATATAAAAGCATTTGCACCGTATAAGCACTTTTTTAAAAAAAAATATTTATCTCTTTTATATAGCTATGCTTGGCTGTTTTTGCAGGATATTCTATATATCGATGTTTTCAGAGTTATGTTTCCGTGTATGCTAATTCAATTTCACTTGTTCAACATCTTTTGGATTTATAGTATTTTTGATGGCTGTGACTTGCTAAATTCTACATTGGCTAGCTCAGTTTCAGTAAGATAATGAGGATCAACTGAGATCTTCTAACGCCTTTATTTCTTGGCAATCAGAGCCAAAAATTAGATAAACAGCGAAAACTAAGAGTATTCAAAATAAATCGGTCGTATTTTAGAAACATTAATCAAGTCAAATATTAACTTACAGTAAATAAAATGTGTTCATTTTCAAAGTTCATGTATTCAGTGAAAACAAAATAAAACATACCTTCCACTTTTGTCTACTTTTGTCTATATATTTGAGTAACTGAATAGCAATTTTACTAGGGATATTCGTATCGATTGCAATAATTCGATTAACCATGCAGGTACTGACAATACTAGAAATAAGTTAACATTTTTCAAACGCAGGACATTCTAATTTAATGTACATGAAAAAAAAAACCAGTAATATTTAGAATTTTTTTTTCTAGGTTAGGCGGTTATGCATGTGCCATTACAACATTTTGATAAATATAACAAATGCTGATGAAATATTTCAAAGGAGAAAGAATAATAGAATAAAAATGGCAGGAAAAGTAACGAAAAATTTCTTGCAACTGTTGACAGCCTCACAAGATTATAAATGATGATAGAGTTTTTAACCTTCTGTTACATAATGAAGCCAATTCAATATAACTAAAGATCAAGTTGGCATCAAAAAGGTTTGAAAGATCTTTATCATAAGTATTCCCCTTTTGTGGGATGTCAAGCTTTCCTTTACTCCAAATTTATAGCAAAGAAGAAAAATTATTATCAGTATATTAGGGAATGTATTTGACTACTGGGAAACTGCTTTAAGCTTTTCTGAAATGAAGAAAAAATTATATTTTGTAATACTGGGGGAAATTACATTTTAAAAGCTGGAATAAGACACTGATGATAAACGTACACTGACCTAAGGATTTCGCCGATATGCTTACAATTTTCAATCACGTTAGACTCTTTACAAAATAGGTAAAATTTCAATTACGGTAAATCGGACCAAAAAAAAATACATTTAACAGGAGTAAAGGTGAGAAATGGATAAAAGTTTCAAATTTTCCCCAAAATATTTGTTGGAGTCTCAATGTTTTTACCCTTGCCAGTCTTTTTGATACTAAATTTGTCACAATAATATCAAGAAAACTATTTTAGGATTGAATCTATTGTGTATTTGTTTTAATGACCCAGGATATGCAATCATTGTGATTCAACGCGCCATCTGAAGAATAACTTTTTAATTGCATTTCTCCATACAGCTGGTATGAATTAAGAGATTAATCACAAAATTTGACTATCATAGTCTCTGTAAATACCAGAAAAAAAATTGTAAGTTAACTTACTACTATGAAAAACATACTGTGAAAAAACAAGTCTGGTCAATTATACTATTTTTATATTACAGCTCACTGTCCCTCTGCATATGCCGTCTATGACTACACACATTTCAATATTTGTCTAAGATACATATCGATATCAGCTAATTATACAGAAGCTGTTTCAAGGTGCCAGCAAGACGGCGGAGATCTAGTCAGAATCGATTCCTTTCAAAAATACGATATCTTTAAAGGACACATAGGTATGAATCTTTTTCCTTTTAAAATCCAGGCTACAGATTTACAGTATCAACTTTTATATATTTATGTATTATTATTTTCACAATGTAATGTTCATAGCTTAATTTTCAATTAAACCTGTATATGCTTAAGAAATGATGATAAATATTAGGTGCTTTAATTGACAATTCTGGAAATTTTAATTACTTTTGTTAATTAAAGATAAACACGTATCTGTCAAAGATAAGTATAGGTAATTAACACCCAACATAAAAGAGTCCGGCTAAAGTTGATTTAAAAAAAAAAAAATCTAATTTCAGACTTAACAACTTTCGCTCATTAAAATTTGGAAATATATGTATTTTGTGATCTACTACAATAAGGAATTTGTGTAATTTAGCACAAAAATGTTTGGTCACACAACTCTCACTTTTTGACAGGACATTATGCAGCTGATGATTCTAGCCAGATCTGGGTACAGGGAGTAGAGATCAACGACCAATGGATATTTCATGATAGAACACTGATGCCCGTTATATGTCCCCTCTTTGAATCTAATATATCAGGAAAGATCCATTTAACGTCGTATGTTTATCACAACTTCTCCTGTTTTGACTCTTCTCCCTCTTCAGAGCATCACTACGTGTGTGAAATCTATCGAGTGTTTCCTTGATTCAACGGATACCTGAGAAACTGGTTTCTAAAATTCAAACATACTTTGCTTCCCACAAGATAAATGGTGTGACTATTCTAAACATCATGATTGTTTTCAAATCAGATTTGCGTTGCATGAAAAGAATGATCTTTATTTTACCTTTCTGAAGAAAGTCAGAAATAGAAACTAGCAAATGAAATGAAAGCAAGTTTGAAAAGGCATTTTCAAAAGAACATATTAATCTGGACGCAAGAGTGAACTGAGACAAACACCCTGTTTTCACACTTACCCGTAATTGCAAACCAATTAATTACATGTGCTTAGATTTACTATCGATAACTATGTCAATAAGACTATTGACATTGTGTGCAAAACATCGCACGTGTATCATGATCATCTATTTCATGTATTGATATAACCCTAGAAATGTTGAAAAATTAAGGATGGATCTATGAAAACTGTACATTGACTCTGAACTTCTATAAAGGGTTTCAATGCACGTTTTATGATACTTCATACGATTAACAGCAATAATAACTCATATATAGATGGAAGTTTTGATGTTTGACCTACCAGAATTTCTTATTTTCATTGATATTCGATGTATGATTTACCTTTTGTAATGAAATATATGGAGATAACGAACAGTAATCGAGCTCAAAAGTCCATTAAACAATACAAAATAGGAGCAGAGCAAACACGGATCTCCAAACATCAGAGGTGGGATCAGGTGCCATGGAGGAGTGAGCATCCCCTGCCGACCGGTCACACCCTCTGTGTGATCCTTGTCACGATCGGGAAATAACGGAAAAATCCGTCGACAATTCAGTGTGTAAATAATGGCCTAACAATTAGTATGAAAAACGTCAGTCAGCATTTGACTCAATGATAAATTGTATTTGCTGACAAGGTCATTGTATCGACCATAGAACTTACGAAATGATGACTTTAAACGAGACAACTGATATTCTTGTTTCATCAACTTGTTTGTCAATAATTTACCTTGTTTTAGAAATTGTACATACGTAGAGCATGCTCTTGCGTATCGAATCAACTGAGAGAGATATACCCCGTATGCAGGTGATGAAGGTATATTGCTGCATAAGTAAGGGAAGTTGACGATTGAAAAGTTAAAGTCATCACGTATATCATAAATCTTGGCTGTTAAATTACCATTAATGTCTTTTTGAAGTAAAATATCAAAATATCAAACAGATGTGTCAGAATCTGTGGTATCTTTTATCTCAAGCTCACCGGGATATATCGTATCGACATAAGAATGAAATAGCCATTTATTTTTAATTGACAATACGTCGTCGATATATCTAAATGTCGAGTTGAAGGCCACAGCAAGTGTTTTCTTCTTTTCACATACAAGATTTTGGACGAATTCTGCTTCATATGAATACAAAAAAAAGGTCTGCTAATAAGGGGCGCAATTGGTACGAATGATAATTCCAATAGATTGTTGGAAGACCTGGTCTCCAAAAACCACATAGATATTGTCAATCAGAAACTCAAGCATCTTTTTAATGTCAACTTCAAAGTACTTGTGTGTACAATCAGAATGTTTTTAACAAAATAATTTTGCAAATGACCAATGACAAGTTAAGTAAATTTACGAGTTCCATTTTTATTGAAAAAGCAGCTGTCAATGATATCAAAAAGCCATGACTTTAATTTATCGTGGGGAATGGTTGTGTATAAAGTTGAAAAGTCGTAAGTTTTTAAGCTGTTGATTTTGGTAAAATCTTGTGATTTCAAATTCGCAGTATGATTTACCTTTTGTAAATAATAACATGTTTGGTTTAACACTTGTTATTAGTTGTAGTATCATTCATTTCTAAGTATCTACATGTAAATGTTTAAGGAAGGGGGGAGGGGGTCACATCGCACTTACCATGCAACAGACAATGCACCATAATCTTAGATTAATTTCCTAGTCGAAATTTCTAAACTGTGAGGATTATTAATAACATACAATTAAATCAATCCTTAAAGCCTTTCCCATTCAGATAAATAATTGACTTCCTGATCGAAAACGGGTTTTTGTATTACTTTTTTTCAAAAAGACTTATGTAAGCCATTGTCGCTATTCGTACTGTCATCACTATTATATAATGATAATGTTTTGCATAAAAGTTTGATAATGGACTGGTTGTCAAAGGATTCATAATCAAATTATTTATTCAGACTTTTATACAATGTTCTTTAAAGAATAACAGGCTTTAAAACGGCCATTTTATCTCTTTTTTTGTATTGATTTCTATTACTTTATCCCTAATAGATTTTGATAAAAGATAGGGTATGAATGAGATCCGGATGCACAAGGTCTGACTAGAATGATTTATTGCGATCATAATTTGTTTTCACTTTAGAGAGAGAGAAAAGATTAAAAAAATCAATTCATCATAAATTCTAGGGAGCAGTATATTTTTAATGATTTTATATAATATAATTATGTATACAAACATTCTTAGTACAAAGTATCCACGAAATGAGAAAAATGCATTACTATTTCATTTTTATTTGACAAGTGTACATGTAGATTTTTGAAATACAGGTTGTTTCAAAATATGTGATTCTACTTTGATTCTCAATAACATTATCGTCAATAATAGTACATATTCCATTTATACATTGACGGCTTTGACTATCCTTTTCATTTTCCTATAAAAATATTAGAAAGCGTTTTCGGAACGTGAAGACGTTATCAAACTATAATTACATTGATGAATCAAATCAACGAGTTAAAGAATTTCTCCAATGGAAATGTTTGACATGTCCCCGATTTATGCCCATTGGATTTATCTATGTGGATATCTTTTAGGATAAAGCCCCTTTTTGCGAGAATTTCAAGTTTGTTTTACATAGGGACATGCAAGAAGCTACTCAATCGCAGCTCTGTTAAGGCTGCATAAAGGGGGTGGGGTCTTATTTATATAGAAAATATCTACTGTGACATCACAAAAATATAGCAATTCCTTAAAACAACAGAAAATGAAAGAATTTGCGGTTTTAAACTCCATAAGAGTGATGAATTACATTAAAACTTACCACTGCATTCATTTCTGTCGCTAGTTAAATCCCACACAGCAAGATATAATCAAGTCACTGATCGCAATGCACTTGTCAACATGACGTCATTATGGTAAAATTTGACGCATTTTACAGTGTTTTATGTGCAGTGAAAGGCGGATCATGCAATTTTTCCACAGTGAAAAACGCATTTTACTATTGAACAGAATATTATTTGCAAATCTTAGGTAGACAATTAATACAAATCTGAAACCTATGTTTAGTGTCATCATTTAAAAACTATCGGGAGAATGTATTGAATTAATTCTACCGTGTTTTTGTGTACAGGGTGTGCCTCATTAAATCGCCTTTTCGCAAGGGCATACACTTAATAGAGCTTGACCATTTTTTGAATATGCATAACAGAAACATTCCTTAACTTGAAAAGTGCTGCTGCTTTCCTGAAATCGAGAGCATGAAACACATGGTAAAGGTCACACATATTTCGAATAGAGTGAAATAACTTGAAATTTAAACTAATAAATGCTAATTCTATTTAAAGCAGCAGCACTTTTCATAAACTACAAATTAAATAGATACAATTTATTAATGAAATATTTTATTCTAAATAAGATATGCCCTTGCGATATTGAAATTTGTTTATGACCTACATACAGTACACATTACATGCATTTATCACGTGACTGTCAAGTAACGTGACCAAACCAAATTCCGTACAGACAGGGGTATACAATGTTATTTCAATTAAAATTAAAGTCATGTGATAATGTAGTAGCTTTACAAAAATAAATTCAGCTTAAAAAGGTATGTATTTATGCAGATTTATATTCCGTTGATTTCTTCGTAGTACGCCTTAACAGTCCTGCACAGAAATGCAACACAGACGTTAAAAGGAAACTTTATATTGTGCTTTAGTTTTTAGTCGGCAATTTTCCTCTTTAGTCAGGAAAACCTTCACAAATGAAATAGATGAGGTGAGCTCTCTGGTGTCTTTTATTTCGAGTGCATTTGGGATATTTGGAGACAAAATATGAATGAAAATAAGTATTGTAGATTGATAAAACGTAATCCATATATCTAACAGTAGATGTGAAGTACGCAGCAAGACTTTTATGCTCCTTTTTTGTCAAATTACCAGCTCCTTAATTTTACGAGAAATTTTAAAAGAAAAAGACACTCACCATAGTCTCTCGGATCCATCTTGAACGTAAACATGGAAAATCCGTCTCTAGATCATACGTATATATAGAAATTCAATTTCAGTACAACAACTTAAAGGGCAAAAAAATTGCAAAATGTTTAGTTAAGCCAGTGAACCACTTATGTATTAATAGGTCTGCGTTTGTTCTGTTCAAAATTCATATTGTTTCAATGGACAATTGAGCTTGATAACTGTTCGTTATCTTCATATTTCATTAAAATGTTCTACGAGAAACCAAATAAACCTCTTTGATAAAAACATAAAATTAAAAAAAATGATCCTTACACATTCGATTTTTTTCTTAGTAACTCTTTGCTATTAATTTCTCCATTTTTTTTTTTTTTAAAATATATACATTTATTTTCACCAACAACAATAGCATTAGATTCAAAAGTAATATGACGCCTTGCTTACTTTTTAGAACAAAAATTATGTCTAAAAATGATTTGAAGAAAATTTGACTCAGAGAATTTAAATAACAATAATTTATTACAAAAAAAGTAACATAAAAAATATGAAGTATATACAGTATATAAAAGTAATTTTTAATGACATGCATATTAAATTAATATTAGAAAACACAATGGGTCGTTGTGCGAAGTTACAACATAAAATTGTTATCTGTATTTAAAAAAAATGCATTCCTCAATTATCTCCTCTAATTGTTTTAGGGAAAATTAATACAAATGAAAAAATCTATGACTGGGATATATAAAAAAAGATACTGATTTTTTTTTAATTGCTGATTAAGAGATTGAAATATCTCAATTGTTAAAGTTCAAAACTGATTTAAAATCTTTCAGATTAAACATTATTAGTAACTTTCTAAGATATTGACAAAAGAAAAGTGATGACTTAAATAGTTGTTACATTTTATGTTTTTTAGCTAATTAAACTTATCACCACAATTTGGTAAGAAATATTACCTGACATCTTGACATTTCTTTCTTATGAACTTATCTCCCTTATTAGACTCTCCCTCCACATTAAATGGCGTTTAAACGAGACAGACATTTAGGAATTACACTTACATTAAGTGGAAATGAATTTGTATAGACAGGGTTTCAGGCATACATCTAGTTCGAAGTTAATACAGCAGACAAGATGAATCCAGCGATATCTAGTTATGTTCAAATTTACTACAGTTGTATGATATTTATAGTTTATGAAATCTGTCTGAAATCATTCTTTCAACAAATTAATATAGATTTGATGAAGTGTATACTGAATATGCAAGATACAGATAGTATATGCAAGACTTAGCGATAAATTCATGCAGAAGAAGACACCATAAAATAGAAATTTATTACAGATGAAAGAGTCCATATTTTTTTTTTTATTATACATAGTCAGGATTTGAATAAATAAGACATTGATGGCTGCATGGTTACATCATTTTCATTAACGAACTTCTGTCATAGAAAAATGGGAAAATGTTCAGATTACAACTTATAACTTCTATGATTTCCTTTAGCTGTGTGTAGAACATCAAAGTGTTCGGGAAATAATCCAGCGATAGACTTGCCTTTGCAACTAATTTTTAACGTTGTTTGAGGTATTGATTGTGACGTCCATGTCGCTGCACTCTCACTTACCCTCCGGTTAATACAGCTTCAAATCCAGTGATTAAGTAGTATGAGGAACTGTGTGCATATGTTTACATTATATAGGGACTATTCAAAGAGTTTATAATAAAATAAATTTTCGGTTATATTCAAAATAGATATAAAAATGAAAATAATTTAAACCCATGGAAAGATTAGTGAATTTGTTTTGTTTTATATCCTGTTGCAGAAACAGTTATACTATAACAGTTAGCATACTTGTGACGGGAATTACTTTTCAGTATTCTTTGACTCTATGCTTAAATATTTTGATATTAGTTGAAAGAAAGAGTATATCAGTTTTAGTAATATCTTTTTTAGTTGTTACGTAATTGTGTTTATTTGCATGGAATACAAACTTCTCCATAAAAACTATTTAACAAAGAGCTCAAAATAATAAAAAAAAAAAAAATACAATGAGAGTGAAAAATGTACAAAAATATTTCCAAAACGTCTTTTCTCCTGCTGGTGCCTTACAGATAATGAACTTTTTCGACAAAATCACAAACAGAAGCATGTATTTATCCGTATTTATAGTCAAACACTAAACATCCGGCTGCAACAGAACATGTGATCATACTAATGACAGTTAAAACATAAGACACATGTAGATGATCAGACAGGGCTACGTCTCCAATGGAAAACATGTCCTGAACATTGGTGCCTCCAAAAATCACTATGGCAATGCAGATACAGACAGCTGAAACAAAACATATACATTTAAAAACATTATTTTAGAATATGAAGTTACTAATAAATACAAATATTCATACTAGATTGTCATAGATAATTTTTGAAGATTTTTGCACTTATTCCTATTTTAGAATAAAATTCACAAGGCAATGAACCTATTTATTATCAATAAAATGTGAAAATAACGAATCATACATTAAAATTTTCGGGTTTTATTACAAATTGCTTTATCATATAAATATATATATATTTTTTTAAAAATTGTATTAATTGTAGAGAATGTCGTTTTAAGAATTCTAAAATAAATGATTTTTTTGCTAATATCTACACCAAGCTTTAGAATTTTTCCATTAGTATGAATTTTAGAATAGAGATTTGATGTTTATTTATCACTGGTTGAAGTTGATGGGTAAGATTATCATGATAGTGGTTTAATAAAACACTGAATTTTTTTCCGATTTTTCCCGCTTGTTCAATCATGACAAAGAGCACATGGCGGGTGTGACCTGTCGACACGGAATACTTCCTCCTCCATGGCACCTAATCTCACATCTGATGTTTTAGAGGTCCGAGTTTTAGCTCACCTGAGGTGAAAGCTCAAGTGAGCTTTTCTGATCACATTTTGTTTGTAGTCCGTCTGTCTGTCTGTCCGTCTGTTCGTCCGTCTGTCTGTAAACTTTTCACATTTTCGACTTCTTCTCCAGAACCACTGGGTCAATTTCAACCAAACGTGCCACAAAGCCTTGGGTAAAGGAGATTCAAGTTTGTTCAAATCAAGGGCCTCGCCCTCTTCCAAGGGGATATAATAAAGAATTCGTGAAAAATTAATAGCATCTTTTAAAAATCTTCTTCTCAAGAACCACATGGCTAGGAAAGATGTAACTCACGTGGAAGCATCCTCAGGTAGTTTAGATTTAAGTTTGTTCAAATCATGACCCCCAGGGGTAGGGTGGGGCCAAAATGGAGGATCAATTTTTACATAGAGATATATGGGAAAAACCTTTAAAAATCTTATTCTCAAGAACAGCAAAGCCATGATGGGTCATATTTATGTGGAAGCATCCTCAGGAAGTGTAGATTCAAGTTTGTTCAAATCATGACCCCCGGGGGTAGGGCGTGGCCACAATGGAGGATCAAAGTTTTACATAGAAATATGTGGGAAAAACCTTTAAAAATCTTCTTTTCAAGAACAACAAAGCCATGATGAGCCATATTTATATGGAATTAAAAATCTTCTTCTCAAGAAAAACAAAGCCATGATGAGTCATATTTATATGGAAGCATCCTCAGGTAGTGTAGATTCAAGTTTGTTCAAATCATGACCCCCGAGGGTAGGGCGGGGCCACAATGAAGGATCAAAGTTTTACATAGAAATATGTGGGAAAAACCTTTAAAAATCTTCATCTCAAGAACAGCAAAGCCATGATGAGTCATATTTATATGGAAGCATCCTCAGGTAGTGTAGATTCAAGTTTTTTTCATATCATGACCCCTGGTGGTAGGGCGAGACCACAATGGAGGATAAAAGTTTTACATAGAAATATATAGAAAAAAGCTTTAAAAATCTTCTTCTCAAGAACAGCAAAGCCATGATGAGTCATATTTTTACGGAAGCATCCTCAGGTAGTGTAGATTTAAGTTTGTTCAAATCATGAGACCCCGGGGTAGGGCGGGGCCACAATGGAGGATCAATTTTTTTTTATAGAAATATATGGAAAAAAGCTTTAAAAATCTTCTTCTCAAGAACAGCAAAGCCATGATGAGTCATATTTATATGGAAGCATCCGCAGGTAGTGTAAATTCAAGTTTGTTCAAATCATGATCCATGGGGGGTAGGGCGGGGCCACAATGGAAGATCAAAGTTTTACATAGAAATATATAGAAAAAAGCTTTAAAAATCTTCTTCTCAAGAACAGCAAAGCCATGATGAGTCATATTTTTACGGAAGCATCCTCAGGTAGTTAAGATTCAAGTTTGTTAAAATTATTACCCCTGGGGATAGGGTGAGGCAACAATGGGGGATCGAAAATTTTACATAGGAACATATAGGAAAATACCTTCTTTTCAAGAACTGAAAATCATGTTTAGTCATTTTGAAAGCATGAAAGCATCCTCAGATAGTGTAAATTCAATTTTGTTCAAATGATGACCCCAGGGAGTTAGGGTGGGACCTAATGGGGGATCAAAAGTTTTACATAAGAACATATAGAAAAAATATTTCTTCTCAAGAACAGAAAAGCTATGTTTAGTCATATTGATCTGGAAGCATCCTCAGATAGTGTAAATTCAATTTTTTTCAAATGATGACCCCCGGGGGTAGGGTGGGGCCAAATGGGGGATCACAAGTTTTTCATAAGAACAAATAGAAAAAAATGTTTCTTCTCAAGAACAGAAAAGCTATGTTTAGTCATAATGATATTGAACCATCCTCAGGTAGTGTAGATTCAAGTTTGTTCAAATGATGACCTCTTGGATAGGGAGGAACCACAATGGGGGATCAAATTTTTACAAAGGAATATATGGGAATTTTTTTAAAAATCTTGTCAAGTACAACAAAGCCATTTGTTATATTGACATGGAAGCATCATCAGGTAGTTTAAAATTCACCCCCCCCCCCCCCTCGGTTATCTTTTCAATGCTGAACTGATTTGTGCTTTTGTCTAGCCAATGTGCTCAGGTGAGCGATATGGCCCATGGGCCTCTTGTTCTACTATAAATTTATATTGTTTCAAAGGGCTTTTCAGCTTAATATCTGTTCCTTATCGCATTACTAAAAGGATAAAATTGCAAGAAATTTAACAAGTGAATTAAATAACAGTTGATTTATAATCATCCAATGTTAAATAAATTAAATTCTTGCGTTGAAAGGCTTCAATTTTTTTTTTAAAACAAATATCAAGTCTCTGAAAGGCTTTATGTTTGCCAAAATAATTATTCATTCATTGGATTTAGATATCTAGAATTAGATCGAAGAATATGTGTTTTAATAAACGGAGTTGCATGTTGAATATGTGTTTGAAAATTGATGTAATGTACGATTCTATTTAATAATGTTACCATTTTAGACTGTTAACAATTGTAGTTTGATGTTTTTTAAAGTGTTTTGATTTCCAGGATATTCAATTGCAAAACGGACTTTCTTTTTTTTTAAATCAAGATTAAGATTAATAATGAAAGATTGACCCTTGGAGTAATCGCACACAGATATGTCTGCTTTATTCTAAACGTCCTTTTAAATAATTATATTGAAGGAGTTTACCTTTTAAATGTTAGAGAGCACAATTTCACGTTTTTATCTGATTAAAAGTGTGTTTTATTAATAGGCATTTAAACTTTATATGGTGAAGGTATTTCCTCTTTTATAATAGGTCCATTTTTTCTGAATATCATTATGCCGCTTCTCTAAAGTGTATTTATGTATATTTTTTGCAACTGATCTTGCCTAATCGGTATCAATTTGAACAACTGTTGTGTAACAGTCAACAAGTCTCCTTCCTGGTCATATCCTTAACTACAGAAATTTGTTTATTCCATCCTTTGTACATGTTTTATTTGCATACAATTCTTTAGAAGTTGTGCGATTCAAATTTATTTCTTACATCCTGATCTGTACGATGTTCTCTACATATTTAATAATACCTAGCTTTAAACCTTTTAGGTCACCATTATTTCATGCTTGACTGCATAACAAAAATTGCTAAAGTAGGTGTTAAAATATTTTGAACACTGTTCTTTAATAGAATTTTGAGAACATAATAATACTAAATTAACAAGGAAAGGCATTAAATTATTATATCTTCTTAACAGAAATAGAAAATCATTTGTACAAGAATTAAGTATGCAAAAGATTGATTCAAAAAAGTTATTTTGAATAAAAAATGACTGATATGATTTTGCAAAAAGGGGATTTATGTTTAAAAGCATAACAAAGAGCCTGTGCTGTTATACATTTTTGAAATATAGATATATTATGGATAACTTAATAACTAGTTCAATTGAAGACTCTCACTATTATAAATTTTCCAAATTTAATATCCTGTTTTTGTTTTAAAATATACAGTTTTAAAAATAATAGAAAAAATACAAAAATATAAACCATGATATCTTTTACAGGAATCATTGGGTAACGATAAGTCGGTACTGTCCATTATGATTAAAAAAAAATAGTAACTTCAGTTAAAATATAACAATAACGAGCAGTGATCAAGCCTCCTTTGCACAAATATAATTTCTTTTCAGATTCATTTTAGATTGTTATCAAAAGAGTACGTGTCTCTAAAATTATAACGAAAGAAAATTCATTAATTAATGAAATCATGTATGAAATGTCCTTGTTATAAACAAATTATTCAATTGTCAATTTATAATGCCATTTCCAATATCAAAACAAAGCCCGGGGTATACAAGTTAATTCTATATCAGTACACCAAATCTGCGCATTATTTCTAATAAAAATCAAAGTTCTTGACATTTGAAGAAAATTGAGCTTTTAAGAACATCTCAAAAGTTGTTTTTATTATCATTATTATGAAGTAAGCCATTGATAAATGATAAAATATATCACAAAACTAATCTTTTAGTAACGATTTTATCAGTATTTAATAGTTTCGCCTGGCTTAGGGGTTAAGTTTTTCTTTAAAGCCTAAAACATCGCTTATTGGTCATTTTGAAAGTAGTTTCATGAAAAAGGAATAATGAAGAAAATTCTGATTCATAGTACAATGTACTTATGTAACCAAGAAAATTGCTTCCTTTTGATAAATTATGCAGTGCCTAAGCATGACAGAATTATTTAAATAAATGTCCTATGAAATTGTTTAATTTTGATAAAGTTTAATTTTTATTTAAAAAAAAAATATTGCCTTTGCGAGACTTGATGTATGGATTTTGGGTTTCCATCTCATACAATACAAAGGAGCTCAGCTGCAATATCTATTTATGCATTTTGCTAAATTTTGAAAGATAATATACTGGATCCTGACTAAAATTTGATTTTAGTAATACAAAATTTACTCATGTTATTTTTCGTTAACCAAAAATATACAGTGAAAGCTGTCTAATCCGGCAGGCACTGGGAAACATTTTGTGTCGGGATGGTCAGGGTATTGGATCACTCATTGTTAGGAAGATGGAAAATGGTAAAATAGGAATGAAAATAAAAGTCGATATTCACAGTGAAATTTATTACAAAGGCGCCCGATAAGACAGTTTTTCACTGTATTTTAAGGAACTTACCAGCAGTAACTGTTATGCAAATGCAGCTTAAAACTATGATAGTATTTCTTTTTCTCAGGATAAAGATGTAAAAGAAAAGCAATGTGGAGACCATAAGAAGGCATCCAAATCCAATAGAATCTGTGCTTTGAATTAATCGAAACCAGTCTAGAGAAAAACAATCATAAATTAATCTACAGTTACAAACTCATGGTTTTTTTTTTCAATCTTGTTCAACAGAAAATAGGTAACAATATTTTCCTAGGATTTTTTTTTTTTATTTTATATAAATTTTATATATGTATATATATATTTTTTAAATTATATGTATATCTATATATATATTATATATGAATATTTTTTAATACGAAATGTTATGACATTTTAATTCTATTTTCATTTATTATTCTTGTGATACTCAATCTAATCTGAAAAAAAAAATCAATATTCAAATATTTTTGGGTTTTTACCTGGAGCATTCCATGTACTTTCACAAACAGTTCCATCTGATGACTTTTTACAATATTTCCATAATCCAAAAATATAAGTGATGGAGCTTGGTGAAGTTGACCTCACCCAATAGGGTGTGGCAAATCCAATAAGGTTTAAGGAAAATGAAATCAAATTGAGACAAAATCCCACAACTAGAAATCCCGAGGAATCTCCAAAGATCATGTTCAGTTTTCAACGATTAAAAAGAATCCTGGGTTTTGTCTAAAAAAATAGATCCTTGTGTCGTAAAACGTAAATTCTATGTTTTATCAGAATATGGTCAAATTACACATATAAGCGTGCACTTTAACATTGAGCCTTATGTATTGAATCTATGATAAGTAATTTTCAGTAAATAGTAACAAACAAGAAAATCTAACAAATTAAAAAAACAACAACATATATTTGTTTTCCAGGCCGTTACCTTTTTTTAAACGACAAACAGTATTGGTAAATACTGTAGATTTTTTTAACATCGGTCCACCCTCTACTTGAACTACTCAAATGAACAGCTCTCCTATATATATATATATATATATATATATATATATATATATATATATATATATATATATATATATATATATATAGATATAGATATATATATATATATATATATATATATATATACAACCGGATTATTGTCACCATAGTTTTCTTGTGGAAGGTATTTAACAACCTGTATGGTTGCCAAAACAAATGGGTCAATGATTGTGATAATAAACATGTACTGTGAATGAATTTACACTTCCTAAAACTTTTGTTCTGGATATTAATGCTTTTCACGGAAACCGGATAAAGCAGAAAACTATTTTGTGTTGACTAAATAAGTAAGGATGTGGCAGAAGAAACCTACGATGAGAGAGAGAGAGAGAGAGGAGGGGGTAGATTAATATGACTCTTTTTTCTTGATGTGTGGCCTGCGGAGCAGAGCGACAAATAGGAATCACTTCAGGCTTCTGATTGTTTGTCTGTCAGACTTATAACTTGAGAACTGTAAGATGTATGGATTTGACATTTGGCATACAAAGAGCCAGGGTTACTGACCTCTTGACCCCTAAAGTTGATCTACTTTTCTAAATAGTTTATAGTGCAGATATAGAGCATATTTTAGACATTTCAGAGGTAAATCTGTGCTTTTAAGCAATTACACTGTTTGTCATAGGATATTGTAAATAGTAGTTCTACATCACTTGACCTTGGTCTTTGACCTTCATTGCAAAAAACAACTTATACTGTCGGGCTTGGTTTATAAAAATGGATCGTCTTTTAAATAAAATGTAGACTGAAATATCTTTTAGTACTGAATGTTGAGGGTTGTAAGAATAAAATAATAAATAATTATTTCTTATAATTTGAATTTCATTATTCGATTTGAGGGTTAAGGGATAATATTTCCATTTCAGTGTCACATTTCATTTGATTGATTGATTGATTGTATGTTGTTTTACGTCCCATTCGAGAATTTTTCACTCATATAGAGACATCATCATATACCGGTGAAGGGCTTCAAATTTTGACCTTTACTCGGCACCCAGGGCCATTGAGCAGTGAAAGATCTTTATCGTGCCAACGCCTGCCGTGACACGGGGCCTCGGTTTTTAAGGTCTCATCCGAAGGACCTGCAACTTTCACTTCAAAGTGCCGAGCGCATGCCGAAGGAACAGTTGCTACCAATTATTTATCGACTTAGGTCAGTTGCGGCCGAGATTCGAACTCACCACCTCCGATCACTGAGCGGTTTGTTTGTTTGTTTATCGCCCTTTGAGAAATTTTCACTCATACTGAGACGCCACCACCTGCCGGTAGAAGGCTGAAAATTTAGAATTGTACACGGTACATACGGACTTTAAGCAGTAAGGGATATTTTAGTGCCAGCATCTACTTCCTTACAGAAACTGGGTTTATATGGTCTCATCCAAAAGGAACGGCCTCCGTGTCAAACAGTGTATTCTTACCACTGCGCCACGCGGTCGTTGGTTATCAAAAGTACAAGTTGAGAACAGTTTAATTCAATAAAGTTATGAAGATCATGTTTGTTAACATTTTGTGTGTCTTACAATAAGTGTCTTGTATCATACTGCAGATTACTTATATACTGGTATCAAATGGACTGCATATTATGAACATCCTGTATCAAATTGACTGCATATTATGTATATACTGGTATCAGGGTTCTCCATCATTTCAAATGTTAATGCGGCTTAGATCTACTCGAAGTGATAATTTTCGAAGTCAGTTCGCTGTGGAATTCACAAAAATTCCACTAAATAAATTGAAAAACACATAAATCCTCTGAATCATTAATTTTATAGAAAAATGGTATTTTAAAACTACAAAAGTCTATTATGATCAATCTATTGAGAAAAAAAATAAAGGCGTTATAACGCCTTTCGAAAAGGTGTAATAAAGCCTTTTAGAAAGGCGAAATAACGCCTTTCGAAAAGGACGTTAAAACGCTTTTCTCAAAATGCGTTATTATGCCTTTCAAAATGCGTTATTACGCCTTTACAAAGGGCGTTGTTATGCCTTTTTCAAAGTTGTTATTACGCCAATGAACAAGGCGTTATTTCAATACATGACTAACTTAGCCCACTCCGAGTGCTGAAATCTTACCCCCGGGACATGATTTTTTACAATTAAATGTAGGTCTAATTTTTCAAAAAAATAATTTAAACATATTGTAATTAGATTTCCAGGAAAAAAATTAAATGTGTAATATATTTTCAATGTTAAACCAAAAAGTAATTCTCTGATGCCAGACACCTCTACCATAATTGCTCATTATATCCATGCAAATATAGTTTGCTTGCTTTCTTCAAAGAGGAGAGAAAAATATTTTCAAATTTGACATGAATTTTTAATACATGGCCAGCAAAGCTCCAAGCTGCATCTGCCAATATCCTGGATTTTTTTTGCAAGTAAAGTGTTGACTTCTCTTAATACGCATGCAAACAGTTGTCTGCAAGATGTGCAGGAATATAGAAAATACTTTTAAATATAACATGAATACAGATGGCTTTGATTCAATCTTTCATATATTTTATTACATACAATAACGCCGTTTTTTTTTTTTTTTTTTTTTTTTTTTTTTGGATATAACGCCTTTTCAAACAGGCCGATAGTACTAGTGCGAGTGTAGCCCCCAACCCACCCAAATTTCGTGAGAATAGTCTTCTTATAGTTTAGATATAATGATTCATTTATTGGCTCCTTGGTCCTTGAATATTTTGTTGCAGTATGGTCAAACTCATGGAAATTATTGCATTTAAAAAAGTTAAGCCGAAAAGTTAGAAAAAGGTCCCCCTCGAGTTAAGACAGTTTATTTTTTGGGGGGATGGGGGTGGGGATGGGGGTGGGGGGTTGCCGTGTGAGGTGTTTATTGTGTTTTTGTTTGCTTGTCATTGTTGGGGGAGGTTCCCTTTTCAAATGCATAGGCCTGTCTAAGGCATAATAATGGATATTCATAAATCATAATAACGCCTTTTCGAAAGGCGTAATAACGCCGTTTAGAAATTACACCTTCTTTCGTATTATTACGCCTTTTCCAAAGGCGTTATAACGCCTTTAAAAAAATGTTCCTCCATAGATTGATCCTAATAGGTTTTCGTATAAAACATTTAGTCAAATTGGAAAATTAAATTTTAATTTATAATAAAAATTATGAAGTACTGTGAAAAAAAAACCCTTTCCACCGATGTACATACGTACTTACATGTTTAAATAAACAAGAATCTTTAAATAGAATCTGAAAATAATAGTACCAGTGATAACAAGTTTCAAGTGTTTAACCCCCCCCTTTTTTTTTTTTTTAAATAATAATTTTGTTCACAAAACGTAATTACAATGTAAACACCTACAGAAGTCAATAATGTGCATAAGAATTTCTGGTAGGTCAAACAATCGAGCTTTCATCTATATGATTTCAGTTGACTTTAGCATCTAAAACGTGTGAATTAAAAACGCTTTTATCAATTTTAGAGTCATAAAATTCTATTGCATTGAAACTTTCCTGAATTTTTCGACACACGATTATTACACGTACAATGTTTGACTCAACAGCTGCTCAAAGTGCTTATGGATTTTTAGAGATATGGTTATCGTCAGTAAAGCTAAATAGTTAATTAGTATCAAAAATGTCATCGCAATTACGGGAGAGTGTGAAAAAAAGGCTTGTCTCTTTCTCTTCATGAACACATAAAGTCCATGCAGCTAAGTCTATAAGATATTGACTGTGCAAGCAAAATAATAGACCCTAATTAGAGTAGATTAACGGTTAAGCATTAGAAACCGAAAAACGGTTTATAATTTAGAAGTTCATTTTGAGATATGAATTTATACATTGATATTTCTGTTCATAATCGATGACGATCTGACAGTGGCGCTAATATTTTACAATGGTAGAACAATGACGATGATTTTTTAACTGTTGCGCTAAAGAATTTAATTGTGGCGAAGCCGCCAGGTTAAACAGCTTATTGAGAACCAAATGATATTAAATGGACTGTTGTGTAATCATATACTGGTATCAAATCGAATGCATAATATGTAAATACCGGTATCAAATGGACAGCATATTACGTAGATATTGATATCATACGGACAACATATTATGTAGATATTGGTATCATATGGACAGCACATTATGTTGATACTGGTATCATATGGTAACAAATTATGTATATACCGGTATACTGGTATCATATATATTATATACATGTACTGTATCATATGGACTGAATATTATGTATATACCGGAGTCAAATCAGCTGTATACTTGTAACTCGCTTTTAATTACTTTCATATTTAAATTCATTTTTTTTTTTCATATTTTTCATCACCTCTTACATATAGTTTATATTTTAACTTTGCAGGAACTGAAATTGGTATGAATAGAAAATAATGTCATGAAAGGCTTTTATATTGTTTAAAGCAACCCAATGAATGAAAATAATAAAAACTATATAAACTTAGCGCTTATTATTTGAAATGCAAACGAGAAATTAAGAAAATTTTCGCCAGAAGAAAACGCATTTTCTACATATATTCTAGTCACCCGCTTGGCGCAGTGCTTAGAACGTGTGCTATAGAGTTGAGGAGTTCATCCTAACCTCGCAGGTGCAAATCCCACTGCGGGACGCGGAGTCCTGTCATTCGGATGAGACCGTATAAACCGAGGTCCCGTGTCGCAGTAGATTTTGGCACGAAAAAGATTCCTCACTGCTCGATTGCCCTCGGTGCCAAGTTGAGGTCTAAATTTGCAGTCCTCCACCGGCAAATGCTACTCTCTCGATATGAGTGAAAAATTCTATAGGGACGTTAAACAAAGAATAAACATCCTATTTTCAATAGGAAATGACTGTATTTTAACAAGGCTCGAACAGTATTCCAAGGAACTTTTGGAAAATTTGAAAGCACAAGATTTTACCAAAATCAACAGCTTAAAAACTTACGACTTTTCAACTTTGTACACAACCATTCCCCACGATAAATTAAAGTCCAGGCTTTTTGATATCATTGACAGATTCTTTTTCAATAAAAATGGAACTCGTAAATATACTTACCTTGACATTGGTCATTTGCAAAATTATTTTGTTAAAAAACATTCTGATTGTTCACACAAGTACACTGAAGTTGACATTAAAAAGATGCTTGAGTTTCTGATTGACAATATCTATGTGGTATTTGGAGACCAGGTCTTCCAACAATCTATTGGAAATCCCATGGGTACCAATTGCGCCTCGTTATTAGCAGACCTTTTTTTGTATTCATATGAAGCAGAATTTGTCCAAAATCTTGTACGTGAAAGGAAGAAAACACTTCCTGTGGCCTTCAACTCGACATTTAGATATATCGACGACGTATTGTCAATTAACAATGGCTATTTCCATTCTTATGTCGATACGATATATCCTTGTGAACTTGAGATAAAAGATACCACAGAGTCTGACACATCTGTTTCATATTTGGATATTTTACTTGAAAAAGACGTTAATAGTAATCTAACAACCAAGCTTTATGATAAACGTGATGACTTTAACTTTTCAATCGTCAACTCCCCTTATTTATGCAGCAATATACCTTCATCACCTGCATATGGGGTATATATCTCTCAGTTGATTCGATACGCAAGAGCATGCTGTACGTATGTACAATTCCTAAAACGAGGTAAATTATTGACAAATAAGTTGATGAAACAAGAATATCAGCTGTCTCGTTTAAAGTCATCATTTCGTTCTATGGTCGATACAATGACCTTGTCAGCAAATTCAATTTATCATTGAGTCAAATGCTGACTGACGTTTTTCATACTAATTGTTAAGCCATTATTTACACACTGAATTGTCGACGGATTTTTCCGTTATTTCCTGATCATGACAAGGAGCACACGGCGGGTGTGACCGGTCTGCAGGGAATGCTCACTCCTCCATGGCACCTGATCCCACCTCTGATGTTTGGATGTCCGTGTTTGCTCTGCTCCTATTTTGTATTGATTAATTTACTTTTGAGCTTGAATACTGTTCGTTATCTCCATATATTTCATTCCGATTGTAGGCCTCTTTGTTACAACTGTATTTTAGAAGATTTTGGTTTTATTTCTACATCTGCAAATCCAGTTTATACTCACAGTTGTTTTTGTAAATTTTCCAAATCAAAGTTCATTTTTTAAAACTTTTAACAGTCTAGCCAAAGAAAATGAGCTCGATCTACCCTACTTATACTGGATTCCTTAATGTCATAGAAATTCTTATAAAGATACATTGGTGGAGAGGGCTTATATAGGCTTTGCCTGCTTCCCAATCTTTTTATGTTTCTACATAATGAAATATGTTGAAATCAACAAAGATACATTGCAGGTGTTGTAGACTGAGACTCCAGTCTAGTCAGAATTCCCCCGGAAGCTATGTTTTCGAGTGAGTATTCCCTCTAGAAGGTGAATGACTTTAGAGCAGCAGAACGCAGGGGAAGTATTATTCTAAAGCTCCACCTCTCTGCAAGAAGACCTACTTTACCAGTAGTTGTAGAGTCAGACTTCTCCCATACTAGGTCATCCAGCTCCATTTAATCTTACTTTTACTAATAATTCATTTACTCTACAGAAATTATTAAAATACCAAGCTTTTACTACAGTGAATTTATTGCCTCCGCTTTCACTGAAGGTGGATAATATTAGTTTTGGTCTGACTATCCGTTTGTACGTCCGTCCGACTAACTATTATATATTTAACACTTTCGTTTTCTGTTGATATCTTAAAAACCTTTGAACAATGTAATTTTAAATTATCATTTCGTATGGATTAAATAAGTATAACGTAAACATATGTTTAATATAGTATGAAATAAAAGTAAATAAAGACAGCATGAGCACTACTTTTGTATAAATTACTATTAATTAAAAATGCATATCCTCCTTTCCTTTGCAATAAGTTGACAAATTTAGAATTTACCTGGATAGAGTAGGAGGGTGTTTCACTCTTGAACAAGACTTCAACGATGAAACATGGCCACGAGTGAGCCTTTCTAATGGGGATAGTATCACTTTAGAGCAAATCTTGCAGGGGAGGGGGGCTAAGGATCTTACATGAGGCTTCCCTCTTGGGTAGACATACTCAATTCTGATACCTTTCAGTTTGGGTGGGGGGGGGGGGATATGACTCTACATTTAGACTTCAAACTAGGGAAGAAGGCTTACTCTAGAGCAAGACTTCCGGTGGAAGTCTCACTAAAGGGGAAAGTTTTAATTTACAACAGCGGAACCAGCAACTGCTCTACCAAGCACCTATCTTTATTTATTTTTTTTTTTTTAAAGAAAACTGTCGGGGAAAAAATCTTAACACGTACTGTGATACAGCATTTTCAGTAAGTGGTGAAATATGAAGATATAGAACAGTATTCAATCTCGAAAGTCCAATTAAACGATTCATATTTGGAGGAGAGCAAACACGGACCTCAAAAATAAGAGGTGGGATCAGGTGCCATGGAGGAGTGAGCATCCCCTGCCGACCGGTCACACCCGCCGTGTGCTCATTATCATGATCGGAGGAAAAACCGGAAAAATCCGTAGACAGTTCAGTGTACAAGCAATGGCCTAACAATTAGTATGAAAAACATCGGTCAGCATTTGACTTAATGATAGGTTGTATGTGCCGACAAGTTCATTGTATCGACCGTAAAACTTGGGAAATGATGACTGTTGATATCCTTGTTTCATCAACTTGTTTGTCAATAGTTTGCCTCGTTTTAGAAATTGTTCATACGTAGAGCATGCTCTTACGAATGTAAAACAAATGTTGATTCTCAAAAATTCCAAAGAACTTCTAGAAAAAATTATAATCACAATTTTTTTTTCAAACGTCAGTAAGATCAAAACGTATAACTTTTCTTCACTTTGTGGCACCATTCCCGACAATAAATCAAAAACTTGGCTTTTTAAAGGACAATTGCAAATTCTAATATCTTCTGATAGGTCTTCTTTAAAATTCATTCATAAAAAGCACTAGGATTCTTCAACAAGCACTATAAGGTTTAGATATAAAAAAAAAAATATGCCGGAGTTCCTAACTAACAACATGTATGTAGTCTGACCCAAGACCATATATGAAATAAGTTTCAAGTTAAACTTTTTTATTCTGAATATATTGAGTTTTATTTTTATATATAATAACAATAAAAGATAATAAAATAATAAATTATCACATTTAATATATCAAATGTGATATGTTATTGATATGTTCAATTCATCAAAAGAGTACACGCATTGTTTCATATTTACCAAACAAGCAATGAATATATGCTATATATTGGCCGGTTTAGAATGTAATTATGAGAAGGATTCCTGTTAGGCTTTGTTTTGTAAGCAGTGAGAGTAAATAAGCCCGCCTTTTTAGGAGTGGACATAAGACATTATGAAGCGTCTACTTTGCTGTATATCCTCCGTCTACAGGAATAGCTGTTCCTGTCATGTTGTCTGCTGCTGGTGAGCATAGAAAAGTAACTAGGTCAGCAACCTATTAAAAATATGATAAAATGGCTAATGATTAAGGGGGAAAACATGAAAAAATCGTTACCAACTACTTGTCAGAGATGAAAAACTGCTAACAAACTATAGTGGATCAGTGGTTATCAGTAAGGTATAAAAATATGACTAATTACTAATAAACCTCTTGATCACTATGATATACATGGGTATGTTATTATACACTGCAAAACCTTTCTTTATTGTATGAACATCAGTCGGATAATGCTTGTTTAGAGTTTTTCATCCGTAATAATTGCGATCAAGGAAAATTAAATTTGTATTCATAGCTGAAATGTGTAGAGGTTTGGAAGATAAAATATATTGAACTTTTTCTCATTTCTTTCATTTAGTGCATATTTACTTATACGCAGCAATGTTAAGGCTGTCCGAAGGCTTAATATGCATTAGATATATACTATTTTAATTGAGCTATGTTTTGATTTCAATTTGTAATCTATGTATACATAAACAGTTAAGTTGTAAAGAAAGTTGAATAAGGTATTATAAAACAGGATTTCTGTGAATTCACATGACTGGGTTGATCACGTGACGGACACATACATTTTCTTAAATGTTGCTTAAAAATTGCATCGGCACAAGTGAAAAACAAAATTATTGTGAACAGCTTGTTACATAAATCAATTAAACGTATTCTTACGTATATATAAAGTGCTGGGGGCAAGTCTGAATTTTATTTCTTAAGAAAATATTTCACGAGAAATTCAACTTACCCGCATATAGGGGGTCATTTTCCACTCCTCATCGCAATTTATGCAAAATGGGATAAATTACATACAATCCCCAAGCAAAATTCAGTTAGAGGACATATTTCTCTGGTAGATTCACACAGAACATCTTCAATTAATCCTTATTATTCACTTGTGCCAGTCTAATATATACACGATTTATAAATTCTCACTCTGTCTACAGACGCGTAAGGGGGAGCGTTTTACATTTTTTTTTTGTAATTGTTTGAATACGTACATGTTGAACAAGAAAAAGGAATAACGATATTATACTGCAAATATTCACCATCATAACAGCCTTAAAACAACAATCCAGACACATGAATTAAACATCAACGTAAAAAAATTCTACATGTGATGTGAAAGGGATGTAAAAGTTATGACACTTTCCCCGTCATGTCTGCTCAAATTTGCGGTGACTTGACGTCATATGCCATTATGACGTCATATCTAGGTAGTTCAGAGAAGTTACTGCGGCTGGTACACTGCGACATTCTTCGGACAGTCTTATCCTAGCCGCGTATTTACTTCAACACCAGCATTTACCTGAGTAGGTGTGGTATTCTTATTTGTAGGATACATTTCTGCAAGTTTCTCCTGTAATTGAAATTGAACATATTTAGAGGATAAAGTCAGGAAGAACTGGTTCTGCTTCTGGCTGAGACGTGTTTCCCTGTAAACATCAGGCTACTTGTTTCAATACGGAAGCTGACGCTTATAATAAACATGATTTTCAAATAAATTTTGTTTTTTACCAGGCACTTTTCACGACTTTCGCCCGTCTCCTCTTGCATAGACGCCAGTGCAGGTTTAACAACTACAAAATATGAATATTATAATATTTCAAGTTCGTGTGATAATGTATAGCATTCAGTTTCAAAAAACAGTATGTTAAGCTCATGAAATATGATATAAATTCTTAATATCGAATACAGCATCTTAAAATTCAAAATGCGTAAATTAAATTAATCGTCCAGAGTATTTTTCAAATTAGGTCAGAGGTCGATGTCAAGTATCTGTAATGCTGATATAATATTTTACAGACAGGCAGACAGATAGGCAGATATGCAGAGAGACGCAAAGTGACCCCTAAGTGTCGCTCTGCTCTGCAGGAGGCACAATAATAAAATAGTGATACACTGTTAATTGCTTAATGATCTAGCAAACTTATTGAAAGTCAGGGTATTTCTTTTTTACAATAGTCCTTTTCTTTAAAAGTTAAACTACTTAATTGTTTGTGTATTATTCAGGATAAGAACATGTAGATAGTTCAGTAAAATAAGGTAGTTTCGACTCAATCTCTTCAGTGTATTTCCTGAATTATTTTAATAAAATTTTAGCAGTTCTTTTTTTTTTCCATTGTTTAAAGAATTTCTCTTTATTTTGCTGTCTTCTGTCATCAAGTTTTAAAGGGAGTGTGGGAAGAAGACATGATATTTAGAACATATTCTTTCAATTCAACTTGAAAAACTCACAGTTGGTATCCATTAAAGAGGGACATATACTGTTGCACGTCACTCCATGCGGCGCAGCCTCTACTGCAATGGCCTTGTATTTAACAAAAAAAAAAAATTAAACACTCGATATGTTTTCTTTTTATTTTCCATAATAATTAGGAAAAATAATCCATAATAAAAGACATAAGTATTGACATATGAATTATTGTGATTCACTTCTTTTCCTTATATGTCTTTTTTTATTTTTTGTTTTCGGCTGAGAAAAATCATATATACATGTAACTAGTGCTAATTGTAACGGGAACCGTTACAGATGTTCCCCAAACGGCTCCCCAATCCCTTATGATGCCCCATTCCCTACAAGCTTCAATGAATTAGACAATACTTTTGTAATATAAATGGATACTTTATTTTTAAGGGTATTTCATTGGAAAACTACTCCGATATAGCCATATAGGTATTAGCCAATCAAATTTCAGCGCATGTGCTTGCACATGTTTTCTACATTTTTCACATTAATTTTCTTATAGTGTCTCACAATACATACATTTGTGTTAAATATTAAAGAATTTCATTGAAAAATAAGAGAGATGTAACCCTTTAAGTATTAGCCAATCAGAAATCAGCGTACGCGCATGCATGGCCTTGCATTCAATTTTGATAGTATCATATTGTAGGAGCTCTATGTGCCTATCCATGTCGTAAATTTCATCCTGTTTTGTTGAAAACCAAGGGAGTTATAGACATTTAAAGTTTCAACCAATCAGATTGCAGCACACCTGCATGCGCGTGTTTTCAAGAAATTTCCTATATAACATGTTGTAGCACCTTCTGATATATACTTATATTCTAAATTTCAAAGTATTTTGTGAAAAAACAAGGAAATTATTGAGATTTTTGTATCAGCCAATCAGAGAAGAGCGCACGTGCATGCGCGTGAGTTCACGCTAATTTGACCACGTTATCTTATCTAGACTACTAATATATCTTTATATTTTGAGTTTCAAAGCAATTCATCAAGAAATACAAAAGTTACGGCTTCATCAAGTATATCAGTCATTTCACTCATTGCACGCGCGCGCACGTGCATGCATGTGCGCGCAAAATGACCTTCGTTCCGAACACCTACACAACATGCCTATTAACCCTAAAAAGGTTTCATGTCAATCGGATGAGTGGTTCTATGAGAACACTCCCGGACAAAAAAGTACCGGAGAAGAAAGTAGAAAAAAAGAATAATAATAAAAACTAGACTCTTGTTGCCATGGCAACAAAAAAGTCTTCCGTTCTTCTAAATCTGTAAGAATTTGCTTTTTTCTGTGTAAAAACATACATATCATATTTACTGTGAAAGAAAAAAATAACTGGAAAAAAGTCCTTTCAGTACTTCAGGTACTTTGATTTTCATTATCAATCTTGTATAATACATTTGGAACCTATAAGAGATATACGTATATCATTAGCAATTTAAAAAAAAAAAATGTTTGCAATCATTTCTAAGACAAACAAACAGACGAACGAACACCGTACTATCATAAACTTCACTGTGTGTAGGTTTTGGCATAATTGTGATGGTGTTATAAAAAAATATAATGAATTAATTTAGTATCACATTAAACGTAAAGTCACTGAGTTTTGTAAAGTTATAATATCAAGATTTGACAACATACCTATAAGACAAATTATTCAATTACAGTAATTCTTCAGCAATCGATTGATTGATTGATTGATTGATTGATTATACGTATGTTGTTTAACGTCCCTCTCCAGAATTTTTCAGAATTTTTCACTCACATGGAGACGCCACCACTCGCCGGTGGAGACTGTAAATTTTTGTCCTATACTTTGGCATTTATCGCAATTGAGCAGTGGGGAATCTTTTTTATGCCAGCATCTTCTGCGACAAGGGACCTCGATTTATACGATCTCATCCAAAGGACCGGTCTCCACGTCCCACAGTCGAAGTTCATAATACCGAGATATTTTATTTTTTATTTTATTCTATTTTTTTTCACAAGTTTGTTGCAGCAGATTTACTTAAAGATCATACTTCAAGATCATTTCGAACTCAGGCTACTTAATTGCAGTGCATACAGCGTCAAGTGATTTTGATTGACAGGTCAACACACGTGCACTACGTGTGATACTTTTTAAGCTGAAAAATATACAGGATGTGACCATGACTGACTATGAAATCAGAAAACATCTAATAAAGAATGGGTGTGACCGATAAAGAACTAATTTTTGGTTTGGATCGGGATTAAGAGGGAATCTCTCCTCTCTCTCTCTCTCTCTCTCTCTCTCTCTCTCTCTCTCTCTCTCTCTCAGACATGTAAATTGAACATTTCATAATCATAAAATATGAAATTCTGTATACATGTAAATGGTAATGTTATTCACATGTTCCAGATTTAAATCTAAAACGAATATATAATTCAAATTCAAGACGGGGGGGAGGGGGGGGGGGCTTCAAAGGAATTAGATAATTTTATGAATTACAAGGAAAAGTACGGACGTCAGTTGCATGTACATGATTATATATCATTGCATAAAATTGTGTTCATTCAGATATACTTATCCCACATATCAACAGACTTGTACAATTTTTTTTATCATGTTTTTTTTTTCCAAAAGAAACATATAGCGTACCATTATTTCACACACTCTTTAACTCTTTGAGTATTTCACAAGAATCCAAGAATCGCCTTTTCACATCTTTTATAATTCCTTGGGTATATAGAGTATAGATCATGTGTCATAAATAATTTAACCTTTTATCAAATATATATGTAATAACCAAATCTAATCTATAGATTGATTTTCTTTCTTTTCAGTGGCAGATATCAATTTATTTATAAAGGCTTTTAAACAGTACTGTATTACAATTTTCTATCGCTTAATTCCTTTTTTGAGTGTATGTAATATTTTTTAATATCGAAAGTAAAACTCGGAAATCGGGATAATTTCGCATTCAGATCATAAAGAATAGTAAATCGTCTGCATTATAGAAGGCTTATAACTATCGTATTCTGAACTTAATATACGAAATAGATAAAACTGCATGCCTGTCCATCACTATAAATGTATATTCAGTGCTTATAATATATTTACTTGAATTAGCTACCTAGCATATATATATTAATTTTTTTTTTAGATATATTCATGTGTAAATTAACTAACTGTCAATACAGACTTACACTACACTGGCAACTTCAAACTTTACATGCACTGGAAGCGGTAACCAACGTCCTCTTAAATTTTGAAGAGTGAATACATGTATAGAACGTCTAAATATTTTGATATGGAGAGTGTATATGTCTCTAACGTCATCGATACTATTTCCGCCTTTATCTCGAAAGTTCTATTCTCACTTACAAGTCGGAGTTATCTTTCTTTGCCCATTGTCTACACACTAGGTAAATAGGGAAAATGAGGGTACCGAAAATCTGCAAAATGTGGAATCTGATTTCAAAACAAATTATATATTTAGTATTTGTAGAATAACCTCTGTTATACATAATAATATCTTGAAAAAATATTAAAAAACAAAAAAGTTGAAAATTGACCAAACACAAGTTCACTTCCGGTTCGGACAGGAAGTACCGGAAACACACGAAAACAACTTCGAAACAAAGAGAATGTCATGGTCTAATACCCCTGTAAATTTCACATCTTTACCTTAAACCGTTTCCGAGAAAAATTCCGGACAAAAGTCCATTTAAAAATTGGAAATTCGGCCGTAACTTCGGACCGGAAGTGAATTTTTCAAAAAACGGAATTTTATATAAACTTCATATATCAGCCTACTGTCATGTGAAAAATTGTGAAAATCTATCCAACCATCTCTGAGTAATCGCGCTCACAAAATTTGGGAGGAATAATAATAATAATAATAAAAAGAAACAATACAATCACTATAAGTCTTCCGTTGTGAACGGAAGACTTAAAAAGAAACAATACAATCACTATAAGTCTTCCGTTGTGAACGGAAGACTTGATAATAATAATAATAAGAAACAGAGTAAAAACAATATGTTCCCAAACTTCGTTTGGGGAACATAATTAGTGAAAGAATTACCCTAGTAAGTCCAATAAGTCCTGCCTTTGTGGCTGCATATCCTGTGGTTTTATGGAATCCTATTTGTCCTATCACCGACGATATGTTCACTATTCTCCCCCATCCTATTTAAGAAGGTACAAAATATATGTGTAATCCCCCCGTATATTTTACCTTACTTACTTTAATAGTCTACCTCCTTAAAAAAAGTCAGCTGCAGGCCAAGGGCAACATTTTCACCTTCAGGACCAACAAATCATATGTTGCCCGAATCACAGTCTATAAATGTTTTATTATACCCTTCACTTAAGATAGAACACTAAAATTAAAACCTTTAATTGGATTTACTCATATAATTAAACAATTTCTTTACAAGTAATATTTTGGCTTTAAAAATAAAAAAATGACAACAACAAAGAATGAAAAAAATAATCATTAAATTATTATAACAGAGAAATAACTTATCACAAAATATTTTTTTTCCCGTGAGGCCATCTTTCAAATAGAATACGCGGTAACTCTTGAAACGGCTATTTCCGTGTCACCGATATTGACGACGAATAATTGCTTATGACGTAGCAGTGACGTTGCGGTCTAACAATTCTTATGTTGGACTGACAGACCGGTCATCAATGAAATTGTTGGATCCATGAAAAAACATCTACTTTGTTGGGTTTTTTCTTTGTAATAAATATATAGAAAGATATTTATAAGGGTATAACAATTGTTGTTGTTTGTCTTTGTTATTATTTGATAGTTTTAGATGTTATTTATCTCAGAGGGGGGGGGGGGGTTCAATAGAAACTGCTATTGAATTATTATTGTATTATGTTTTACCTTTCTTTTTCATTGACGTGTAAACATATTTAGAAAGATGAAATGGTGCCGTCAAATTTACAGTGATTTCTTCATCAAAACTCTCTAGAGTTTTATTTTCTAGGAAGTCAGAGTAGAGAACACCTGTAAGAAATAATAATAATAATAATAATAATAATAATAATAATACAGCTATTGTATTAATTTTACGACGAAGCCTAAGTACTTGAGTGTTGAAGAATAATAACACTCCATGTATTAACATGAAGTTGAGGTAGATTTTTTTAGTAATATCAAAAATAAAAATAATCAAGAATGTGTAACAGTAATTCAATTATTCAAAAGATAAATTCATTTTAAGACATTCAGTTGTTATTAAATTAAAAAAAAAAATGTGCATTCAAATCAGATCATTTCTTAGACAAGTGTAAATTCTACCAAAATTTTCCATTTAGCATTAGTATATTATGTATTGATGTATAGAGGATACATATAAGTTACCTGCATTATTTACTAGTATATCTACACCAGATGGAACCGCAGAATCAATTTTCTGGCAAAGATCTGTTATGCATTCTCTTTTCAGCAGGTTGCATTCAAAATAACTAACATCTTTTTTGCATCTGCATATAAGATACACCTAATAAATCATTTTAAGGTGGAAATAAACAGCAATTGAACAAATTAATAAAAATAGTAATAAATTTAAAATTTTATACTTCCTCATATGCAACTCAAATTGCTTCGATGCGCAAGATCATGTTCTATGTACGAACACTTTCTAAACCGAGGCAACCTATCGACAAATAAATTGATGAAACGACAGCAATAGTTTTAACGGCCTCGTTTTAATTCAACATTTTGCAAAACCAATAGTTGATATAATAATATTGTCATTAGATACAATCTCGCATTAAGTCGAATGTTAACTAAAGTTTTTCATTCAAAATGTTCGTCCATTATTTCACAATGAATTATCTACGGATTTTTTTTTACGTTAGTCCGATCATGACAAGGAAAACAAGGCGGATGTGACCGGTCGACAGGGTATGCTTACTCCTCCATGTCACCTGATCCCACCTTTGATAATTAAAGGGGTCATTGTTTAATCTGCTCCAAATTTATATTGTTTCAATGGACCTTTGAGCTTGATTACTGTTTGTAATCTACATATTTCATGACTCAATACTTATATACTGACAGAAAGTTTGAATGAAATTTTACACTTGGGTGAGCTTTTCAATGCTATCTGCAACAGTTTCTGCATCATAACGGTCTGTTCCGAGAATAGTGCATCCAGATCGGGCTAGCGATACAGCAATTTCAGATCCCAAGCCTCCACAAATACCGGTCACTAAGGCAGTTCTCCCGTTTAATGACATGCTAATAAAATCTAAAATAATGTCAATATTAAACCATGTTAAATCTAAATGAACAAATATGAGAAAAAAAATAGGTATTAATTATTTTGTCTAAATTTTAGTGTTGTTTTTGGCAAACAGAAATATGAAAATTATTCTTTATTTAAAAAAAAGATATAAATAAAGTGCAACCATATTGTATGTGTTATGATTTGAAAGCATTCAAATTAATATTGTGAGAGGTAAGTCGTGTATTATTTGACACTGTAAAACATTATCATAACTTCTTATAATGTATGATAAATACTTTTATACCTCTTTCCTACTATTAAAATATTGATTGTCCTGCCAACTGTCACCATAAGATATCACATTCAAATGATCTGAAAGTACCCGCACTTTCTATAAAAAAAACCGTCTGGGTATCTTGTTATCCTGATCCGTCCGTCCTGTAATTCTTCTTACAATAAAAGCAGCGACAATTACTTTATTTGAATATGATAAGCAGCACTGTTAATGCATACTTTGAATAAAAGCAATGGAATATAGACGTTTAAAAATGCATGTGTTTTAAAACTAAAATTATTTTTGTAAAGCTATTATATTATCATGTGACTTTAATATTAATTGAAATTACATAGAATACCCCACTCTGAATTAAATCTAGTATGGTCGACTTATTTGACAGTCATGTCATAAATGTATATAATATGTACTGTATGGAGGTCATAAAGAAATTCTATATTGAAAGATTTATAATAGTTCAAATAAAAAATTAAATGGTTCTTTATGCTGCTACTTTAAATAGAAATCACATTTTTTGTTTCAAGCAATTTGTCTAAAGCTGAAATATGTGTGACCATTATCAAGTATTTTTTTGAGTAACGCTCTCGATTTTGGGAGAGCAGCAGCACTCCTCAAGTTAAAGAATATTTCTTTTATATTTATTCAAAAAATGGTCAAGAAATGTTAAACATGCCGTTTCAAAAATGTGATCTGATATATATATATATATATATATATATATATATATATATATATATATATATATATATATATATATATATATATATATATATATATGGGGCACATCGAAGTTAAACATGCCAACCCTGTACCAAAAACAAGATAAAATTAATTCCATAATTTCTCCTAATAATTATTGAATAATTGCACTTAACAAAGGTTTCACATTGGTAATGATGGTCTATTTAACATTTGTAAATAGTATTCTGCTTGATAATAAATGCATTTTTTATTATGAAAAAAAAATTACTTGATCCGCCTCTCGCTGCACATAAAATCAATCAAATTTTACCATTATGACGTCGTGTCAACAAGTGCATTGTGATTAGTGATTTAGTATTTCTATGGTAACATCTTGTTTTATGTGATTTATCTAGCAAAAAATAAAAGTAGTAAAAGTGTTGAATTATTTCATTACTTTTAAACAGTTTAAAATCTGAGATAATTTTATTTTCTAGAATTGTGAGGAATTGCTTTTTTGTGTTATGTCACAGTAAACTTTCCCCCTATAAATTAGGCACTGCCTCTTTATGCAGCCTTAACAGTACTGTTAAGGTTGTGTCCTGAAGGTGCAAAAAGGTTTCAGTGTTTTCATTTCACCCTTTAGGTCAAATGGTAGTTGACAAAAGACCTTTCTTTTCTATAAAAACTTGGTTTCCTAAACTCCTCATAAATTTTTCGTTGTAGGCAAATCATCTTTTGATCGATGATTTGCCTACTACTAACGAAGGATATTTCCACTTTCTTGCAGACAAAGTAGACAATCCCTGACAATGTACTTTCTTTACTGTACAACTTACACATTAGTGACTTTTTTTTTACTACCAGTGCTGATAAATTTAGAAGAATGCTGACAATCGTATTTGGTGCATATATGATCATACGATAATACTGATAATACTTATGATATTCTACAGTAGAATTTTTTTTTTAATTTAAAATATTTTAGATTGGAATCATAAAAATTATCAAAACCTTTCAATAAATTAGTCATTCGTAATTTTTTTAACGGCGTCTATTCAAGAAATATCCATTTCACAGTGATTTATTCCTCTTGATTGTAAATGATTATTATTTCCCCTTAATTTATCCTCACATATGTTTAATTATGTATATAAAAAAAATGTTCTTTGCATTTTATATTATAAAAGGTAGACAGGTCAAGATATGCAAACCGAGTTACGAAAAAGCAATGTCAAGTACTGTGGGAGCGGAGAAGTAAACTATGGGAATGCAGAAAAGCAGGAAGGCCGAAAGCTGGCGAGTCATACTGACATACACATAAAATCATTGATTTTCCATAACAGAGGCAATCAGCATCCGAAGAAGAGTTTATTATCCTTCTTTTTTTTCCCTTCAAAATTTGGTAATTATGGCTTGTCAAGTTATCAAAATAGATATGCAGCTTATGGCGAAGGTTAAAGTTCCTCAAATGCTAGTCAAACTGCAAGGCTAAAAGAAAAAAAAAGTTGTTAACCAAAGAAAGGTGTTGTGTCATTCGATATACCTGGTAAATATCAAAACCCAAACACCAACCATTCATAATTTATGGTCAAGGTTTATGTTGTCTAAAAGTGGGTCAAACGCCAAGGTCAAGGACAAATAGTCAACATTAATGGAACACAGGGAAGACCTTTGGATTAGAAATACAAACGCAAAATATAAAAGCCCTACTTCCAACTGTTCAAAGTTTATGGCGAAAGTTAATTTTATTTTCAAAAATCTCAGGCACTTGGGGTATGAACCCCCCCCCCCTTTTCCACCAAAAAAATTACCCTAGATGCGGATGATTTAATCGAAATATCTACAAATCGGGGGCACATAAAAATTAAATGGAAACATGAAAAGGAAGAAGAATGTATTACAAATTTATTGATGTATGCAAATTCAATGTTTTGTTATGCTTTAGATAAATAATCAGGCGAAGTTTAAGCGAGGTGAGGCAGACGATTAGAAAAGAGTTGCAAGCCTTCTCTCTTTTTATGTATCAGTCGAAAACGATATATTTAAAAACAGCTTATAGCGACAAAAGGGCTACATTATCGATAACAAATAGTGCATATCAGAATACAAAAATAGGAAAAAGGTGACTAGATCCCAGATTTAAAAAAAAAATGGAAAAGGGGGAGGGGTCCATACCCCAAGTGCCTGTGTCAAAAATAGGTGAAAATATAAGGACAAATGCAAAAAAGTCAAAGATGCTGGTATCCAAAAGAGGGCCTTGTCATATGGAATATCTCGGTGAAATTTGAAAGCCCTAGCACTAACTGTTCAAAAACTTTAGTCAAGGATATTTTTAGTAGGTCAAACTCTAAGGTCAAGGTTTAATGTCAAAAACATTTAGACCTGTGGAAAGATATTGTCACGATGAATACGCATGTGAAGCATGAAAGCCCTAGCACTAATTGTTCAACAGTTATGGCCAAGGTTAAGGTTTGGTAATTTTATGCAAAACTTGGTCATACTCCAACGTCAAGAGGTCAAATATGTTGATACCCAAAGAAAGGCCTTGTCGCATAGAATACTCGTCTTAAATATGAAAGCCATACATTCAACCAATCAAAAGTTATGGGTAAGGTTACAGTATTTCGGACAAAGAGACAAACAGACAGACGGGCGGACAGGACAAAAACTTTATACCCTCGAATCTTCGATTACCGGGGCATCAAAAGTTGCTTGCAAATTACCTGTTCTTGTGCCTACCATTGCATGCTTTAAATGCATATATATGTTACAATGAAATTTCTATAGATAACTTGAATATTTACTTTAGATTACGGTGCAGTCGAAACATTCATTGCATATTTTTAATATATTTTAGTAAGAAAAAACTTACCTCACAGGACAACTTTGCTAAAGTAATAGGTCACTTGACTACAATCTGTGTTGCACATATACAGGTAACCTTAGATAGAAATTGTGAAGTGCCCACAATGTTATTTGGGCTGATAAGCGAATAAGGTTGATAAATGTCATTTATTATCTTATTGCGATATAAGAAGTCGTTACATCTAGATGTCTTTATACTTTATTGAGAGCAGGATTGTTGAATAAATAGCATCTGTATCGATTTCCTTCAATCTAGACAATAAAATATGGAATAATATTTTTTTAAAATATGTATTTATTTTGGTCCAATTAAGCTTGTTTTATATTTATCTTTACTTTTACAAGCCACGATAATAGTCCCACTCGTGACCGGTTATGTCAATTTTGTGTTAGATATACAATGATATATACGATTGTAGACTGTCAATAATTGCTTTCAAGTGTTTTGATACACGGATAGTCATTTCCTACCATTACGCATAGGAAACCATAGGAACACGAATTAAATTTGATTTAAACTAAGAGACAAAGACTAATAATTTGGGAGATGAAAAACCCTTTCAGTCATTGAGTAATCGTATCCAAATATTTCTGGTTCCATTTTAAATTCTCTTGCCAATATTGTCACCAAGTAAATGTGACCCATATTTCTGATTTAATTAGGATTATAAGAAAATAATCCGCTGATTTCATTAATAAATATATATTCTATATATCGTGAATTAGGTAAATTTAATAAGCACTTCTTGCTAAAACAGTTAAATGTCCGTGGTTTGAGAACTTTTTACGAATGCTTTATATGTGTTTTTAAGAAGTGTGTCTTTTAAATTTCTGAAAACATAATGGTCATATTGAACACATTATTTCCTTTAAATAGTTCTATAGTAATAGGCATCAAAACCCTATTTGGAGAAGGTGCATGCATAACAGTCAAACGATCTTCATCCTGGTCATATCCTTAACCACAGAAATAAATTTATTCCAATATATATAGAGAATAATACATGGCAAAATCTGTATCACACCCCATATCAACCCGAGACTCCAATATCAGCCCGAGGGCCGAAGGCCAGAGGGCTGATATTGGTCGAGGGTTGATATGGGGTGTGATACAGATTTTGCCATGTATTGTTGTTTTTATTATATATTTGAAAATAGTGTCAAAAAATCACATATAAACCTGTAAATTAATTAATTCTTAGTAATTGAATATGTTCTTTTTTTCGTTAAATTTCCTTTCTCATTATTTTTTTTCCAAAGGCAATGCATACAGCGATAAGAAATGAAATAATTATAAATTAAACAAATAATTATTTTGAATAGCATAAAATATCTGATGAAAATTTACAGTTTAAATAAAGTTCATAAACAATTAATAGAAAAAGATCCGAGATACTCCGAATGAAAAATACAGAGATGTTCCGGAAAGGTGTAATAAAGGGTGTGATAAAGTGTAAAATAAAGGGTGCTGATACAGGGTATGTAATACAGGGCGCGTGCGTGTGTTCATATCAGGGATGCAAAAATCCTGTATTATTGAACAAATATATAATAAATACATTTATTATTCGGATAAAATTATTTAGGCGTTTTGTAATTCAAATAAATATTTCACATTCCGAACTTAACAGTTTTTCTACATACTTTGTATTTCAAATACCCAGCTTTAAATCTTTAGGTTGCTATTATTTTATGTATGACTCAACTAATGTGCTGAAGTATGTGTTCAAGTATTTTAAACACTTTATTTGAAATCAATATTTCCTATTAAAAATAATTTAATCAGACAACGCATTAGATTTATCATTATCATTTTTTATTATTAAGAATAGCGATTCACTGTACTAGAAATACGTAAAAATATTATCTTAGATAAATACTGATTGATATAATTCCGCGTCAAGGGAATTAACATTAACAAACATTACAAAGAATTAAGAGTTTTATGCTATTGTAATATGCCTTCAGAAAAAAAATATGGATAACTAACCCCACATGTTAAATTTAATATCTTGTTTTTTAATGTATATAAATCATAATATCTTTTGTAGGAATTATTGGGTAACCATTAGTTCGTATCTTTTCTGAAAGTATAAATCTTTAATGGAAATGTAACAATAACGAATAGTAAATAGTGAAGTCATACCAGAAGTTAATTGTTTTTGTCTATATCAAGGGATGAGCTTTGGTAAAAATTCTTTAAAAAAATATTTGATTGGCCACTTCGGAAGAAGATTCACCAAATAGGAATAAGGAAGAAATTCTTCAATTAAAATAGTATATAACAGGAAGAAATGCTTTCCATTAATACACAGTCCCTAACCATTCAATGATTGTTTAATAAGATGTGCTCTGAAATTGATTCTATTTTTTTTCAGGAAGAAATGTTGCTTTTGTTGAGCACCTTAGTTGCAACATTTAGTCGAGCATGTCTCTAAATTTTAATCGAAAACTTACTGGATGTTAAATGATTAAATTATGTTTTAAGAAACATAAAATTTGCTAAAAAATGTATTTTACGTTTTTATATAGATTTTTTTCAATTTTATATTTCAAAGAAACGCGCAATGAGAGAGAAACGGAGATTAATGTAACTTTTTCTCTTTTTATATCTTTCCTTATGATATTTTTGTCTGCTTTGTTACTTCTTCAGCTACTATGTCGGCAAATACCATATTTTGAGTAAAACTGCATAAGGAAACACACTGAAATATGAAATAAATGGAGATAACGAACAGTATTCAAGCTCAAAAGTCCATTAAACATTACAAAATAGGAGCAGAGCAAACACGGACCTCCAAAACATCAGAGGTGTCATGGAGGAATGAGCATCCCCTGCCGACTGGTCACACCCGCAGTGTGCTCCTTGTCATGAGCGGGAAATTACAGAAAAATCCGTCGACAATTCAGTGTGTAAATAATGGCCTAATAATCAGTCAGCATTTGACTCAATGATAAATCGTATTTGCTGACAAGGTCATTGTATCGACCATAGAACTTACGAAATGATGACTTTAAACGAGACTGTTGATATTTTGTTTAATCAACTTGTTTGTCAATAACTTACCTCGTTTTAGAAATATCTGATGTTTCAGACTTTGAGATAATATTTACATTTTCTTAGCGAGACCCAATCTAGTTGGAAATTACGAAAACGGACCGGCAACTATTTTTGAATTTTTAATATAAATTTGTATGTACAATGCTGAGAAAAATTAGACTTAAATTTTGTTACCTTGCCTTGATTGTAGTGGAATGGGGAGAATTACAAAATATGGATAATTTTTCATGGTTTTATACACATGCTAAAACTACATGAAAACAATGGTATCGATAAATTAAAAATAAACTAAATGGTGAATTTGTTTTGCTTTTCACATATATTATGTAATATCCATTCCTCATTTAAAGAATGAAAAGAAAAGTGGGGATAGCCTTTATTGTTGTGAAAAGGGGGCATATCAAAATACAAAAAATAGGACTTATTATATTTAAGACACCTTATAAAGTCGCAGTAGGTTTACATAATATCAAGAAGTAATTGATATAGTGCATATGTTTCTCAAAATTTAATGCTCTTTACATTATGAAAGAATTTTCTCTCCAGTCGGTATTTTGTCTAACGCAAAACGTTCAACTTATTTTACGTGGAAAAAAGAAGAAGAAAGGGGGCCGGGGGGGGGGGGGTTAAAAGGCAATAAAATTACAACGTTTTTTAATATGCAGGAAACTGAAGTATTTCTTCTTGGTTGCATTTAGATGACTCGTAGAATTCTTTTTTAAAAAGTCAATCTACTGCACGCATACTTAAGTTATCAACAAAATTGGTAAATAAACATTTTCAAGAAGAACATGGAGAAAGACTACATGTCTTTACTTACAGTTCTTATACTCAAAAATTCACATAAAATAAGATAAAACTTATAGATATCTCCTTAGAAATTCACAATATATCAAAATAAATTATATTTCAAAGTTTGTTTTTAATCAAAACATTTATTTATTAAAGCACAAGAACTGATAGAAATGCAAGAATGAGTGAGCTTTCAACACGCACAGTCAAGACGTACCAGGAATGCAAAATAGCGAAATATTTTAACGCAATTTGACGTCATTTTAACTGTGACGTTCAATTGTGACGGCAATCAAGGATACTGTGACGAGTGTGAAACAACGCTGCGTGAAAACGTTTGCGCAAACTCAGTAGATTGGGCCTCGTTAAATACCTCGACTCAGCCATACATAGTCATGAATAGTTACAAAAGTAAATATATTATATTATTATATAAAATATTTGGTAAAAGTCGATATGAAATAAAACTGCAATCTCTTTCAAAATTTCTCTGTTTTTAAAGTACTAAACTACAACGGAATTTACATTATATTTCTGTTTCACACTTGGATGTTTTACTTACTAAAGACGATAATGGCCAACTTCAACTAAACTGTATGACAAGCGGTATGACTTCGGTTTTTCCATTGTCAACTTCCTTCATTTAAATAATAATATTCCAGCATCACCTGCATCTGATGTTTATGTCTCCAAACTGATTCGATACGCAAGAGCATGTTCTGAGTACGATCAAACTCCTGAAAATCAAGTTGAGGTTACAAAGATTTTAACAATCTCGTCTAAAGTCATTTTTTGGCAAATTCTACGGCCATTATAATGAATGAATACAGACTAGCTTGGGGTCGAATTGTTTCTGACATGTTCTATGCCATTTGTTAGGTGTTTGCTTTTATACTAGATTTGATTATGGAGTTCTGCGTCTACCTGATCAATATATAAGGCTCACATCGGGTGTGACAGGATGCTTACTCCTCCAGGGCATTTGATCCCACTTGTGGTGTGTCCAGTGCTCCGTGTCTTTGCCCTGTTTACGATTTTTTTAGATTGATAGTATTGTGTTATCATCACATTTAACACTTGCTTAACAAGTCAATATACATGTACTAAATGTAAACATCAAATACACTGCATGCATACCCTATATCTATGTTACGTATTGATGTCGATGATTTTTGTAGTTGCTGCTGCATATAGATTGCAAAATATTTACATTTCCGAATATTTTCCCTTAAGATTCTTATAAAATTAGAAAAAAAGTTCACTTTCTCATGAACGACCGTAGGGTGAGTAAGAATATTTCCATTGTGACGTAATTGAAGTAAAAATTAGTGCAACCTTTATTTTTCAAAAATGATCGTTGACAAAAATATGTGGCAAGTCATCAGAAAAATTATGCATATATAAGATATGAGTTAAATATTTGAGATGTCATGAGGTACATCAGCTAAAACGCTTCACGCCCGCATATTTATCATTACGCGCTAACACGTTGTTTCTCATTTCCCTCCTGAATTCTCAAAAAAAATAACTCATTTCTTAAATAAATGTGATTTAAAGGGATAAAACATATCCTTGTGTCTCTCAGAGATATAATATTTTCAAATCAAAATTTACTGGTTCTAACAAGTAAATATTTTACGTTTCAGCACTTTCATTTCTTCCATCATAACGAGTTACATTTATATCTGATAAACGATCATTCTTGGGAGTATTTCTTACTCTATATATATATATATATATATATATATATATATATATATATATATATATATATATATATATGTCAACAATTAACTAGTGATATGGCAATTTTAAAACCTGTTTTCATAACTTTTATGTTGATTAGATGTAATATTAAATGTGAATTATAAAATATTAAAAAGATACGCATTGATGGCAACAGATTGGTCATTCAAATATTTTAGAGGAAGGGGTGGTTAATTAAAATCCATAATGCAAAACCTTAGATAATGGAAGGAATTCAAATCACACCCAAAACTCAACAACTCAAAAATTTCGACTGACAGCTTTCCTACATGTATCCCGACGGCTATCAAATGGAATTTCATGTCATTCTTAACGAACAATTCTATGGCTCCCGGAAGAAGTGGGCCAATTATTGATTGTTATTATATATGTATGAATAAAAGACGGAATCCACTTTGTAAGGCCTACGTGAAGAATATCGACCATGTATTTGAAAGAAACGGGATGAGATCGAAAATAAATTAACGTCAGTTTTGTGAAAGCATGTTTAGAGAATTAATTGATTGTTACTTGATGAGATATTAATAGTATGCTGACTGAATTAGTTTTATACTTCCTGATCTAAAATATGTAGAATTGATGCTGATAGTGCTACATCAAAAAAATTATTATTGTAATTTTAGAAAAACATTTTGACAATTATACAATTTATTTTCATAAAATGTTTAATTAATATAGACATCCTCATTAAGTGTAGAAAGCATATCTCCGTATTTGTGCTGAAACTGCTGATAATTTGAAATCGAAAGTGAATTAATGATAAGTATAGGCGTTTCTATTCAATTGAGCTAATAAAATGCAACAGAAGTATATATTTTATATGAAGAAACTTAAAATTTATTTTCTTATATATACTAAGTACACGCAACATTTTAAAGCTAGTGCACATAATGACGTCATATTATGACGTCATTTTTCTTTAATCACTCAAGATAATAAAACACATCAACAAAACAGCGTCGGTCCAATTACATCTATTTAATTTTATTTAAATAATTTATAATATTAAGAAGAATATTTTATATTGATGAAATGGCTGCAAAAATCCTATGCACTTTCTCAATTGACAAAAATTTTAGATAACTTACACCGGATGTGAATATTTACCCTGATTCAAATCAAAAGCTTTACGGATAGTACATGTAACAAAATAATTACACTGTCGAGATTTGTGCAGCAATATCATAAATCCTTGGAATATCTTGCGTCTATTTATACCCGGTTTCTGTAAAACAATGTAAATTATGCCCTTGCGTAGAAGCTATTTTGTTGATGTTCCTTATAAGCATGTGTAGTAGAGGACAATGACGTCATAATATGTACTGGCTATCACATGTCCTGGGTACCAAGATTGTATTAGAAAACAAGTTTTAACTTTTTCTGTGTAACAGGTATAGTCCTTATGCGTTTTACTTACATGTAGTTACATGTAATTTACATAGAAACTCTATACTTAGCCTTAACTCCCTTGCGATGCAGCGTCCATTTTCAGATTACATTGATTCCGATAATTCTTCTCTTTATTACGTTCAGTCTATCCTCACGTTTAAATTCCACCCAGCATATGGTAAAAACCTATTGACCTTGCAAAATTTCATTTTACCCCATTTATCTTCAAATTTCTGCTTTCAATAGTTAACATATTTTGGACGCCTAATGCGATTGTCTAATGAATTCCAATTCTAATGTATTGACTGATTCAATAATGCCCTTCTAGAATACATATATTTAAAAAAAAATTATTTGTAAATTCATTTATTCAAAGATTTTTTTATTTTTACAGAATTATCTTAAGAATACATCAAATGTGATCCTTAATCATTACATATTATGTCCAATCTATCAAAGATGTACACGCTCTGTATCATATATGTTAAACATACAATGAATATATGGTATAAATTGGATGCTTAGAATAGTTATTGTTTGTTAGCAATAAGAGTAAACTAGTGCTAATTTTAACGGAGACATTTACATATGTTCCCCCAAACGCTTCCTTCTCCCTTTCGGTGCCTCTTCCCTAAAAGTTTTATTACAATCGGCAAAATCATTTTTAGCAATAAACTAAGACAGATTGCACCTTTTTTAAAAAAAAATCTCAGATGTATGTTTTTATAGTGCCGTATAATGTATATCTTTTCTTAAATTTCAACGTACTAGTATTAAAGATAGATACTGCCTATTAAGTATTAGCCAATCAGAATTGAATCCCGGTGCATGCATGTTCCTGTAATCAATTTTGATAGCACCATAATATAGGAATTCCTTATACCTATCAATATTCTTAGTTTCCTCCTGTTTTATTGAAAACTAAAGTTTCAGCCAATCCATTTGCAAAACACATCCATACAAATTTTTAAATTTTTTTTCGCATATTACATATGGCAGAATCTTTACAATATATACCTTTATTTTAAGTTCAAAGTATTTTGTCAAAAAGCAGGTAAGTTATTACGATTTTTCCTTCAGCTAATCAGAGCGAAGGGCACGCACATGCGCGTGGGATCATACTTATTTGGCCATATCATCCCTACTAATTTATATTAATATTCCGAGTTTCAAAGAATTTCATCAACAAAATCAACAAAAGTTACGACTTTATAAACTATAACAGTCATCCCACCACGTGCATGCTTGTTCACTGAAAAGGATCTTTGTTCCGCACAACACAAAACATGCCTTTTAACCCTTAAAAGGTTCATCTAAACTAGATGAGTAGATATAGAACACTCGCGGGCACAAATATACCGGAGAAGAAAGTAGAGAAAAATAAGAAAAACAAACAATAGACATGGACATCTGATACGATGCCCCGTCTACTTTGCTGTATATCCTCCATCCACCGGAATAGCTGTCCCTGTCATGTTGTCTGCCGCTGGTGAGCAAAGGAAAATCACGAATTCAGCAACCTGTCAAAAAGTATGATACAACAGCTTACCACAAAGAAAAAAAAATGAAAATGACCAAGCATCTGTCAAAACTATAACAAAATTATAAACAAGCGATAAATCATATAAATAAAGATATTAAAACATTATTGAAATAACCATTTTTTTTTTTTTTTTTTGTACAAATTGTTTATCTTTATCATCTTACATGAAAATATTTCAAAGTTTAAACATTCATATCAATATTTAAAACTTGTGAAAAAAGATTGATCCACCCCTTTGTTCTACACTGCGCGACTAACAAGTCAGTGACGTCATACATTATTCAATAGTGTAGTTAGAACAACTACAGGTTACTTACACTGTCAACTTTATTATATGAAAGAAAGGATTGTCAGTCCATTTTGAAGTATTTAGTCAATGAGGAGACGAAATCATAATTTTGACTTGGATATAAGCAGTACTATTTTGCATTGATATCTTTTATCACTTGCAAAGGCTTTTGTAACATCATAGTATTCTTTTTTCGAACTAGGAAAAAGTAAACATATAGCTTTTTATAACAATGTATAACGATTTCTTGTGCAATTTTGTAGTAATCTTCACATTTTGACATTTCTACAGTTAATTATTAAAATGAAGGACTCCGGTTCAGTTGTAAATTTCGTAAAATTGATTGATATATTTTTTTCTCACGAATGAGTTTTTGTCGTTAAAGTTTTCTCAAGTACCTTATTCATACAAACTATACGCAGTGTGGAATAAACATCTTGCTAAATGAATTAAATGAATTAAACTCAATTCATATTGTAAAATATTTGAAGAAATGCATATCTTCATATATATCATTTTTATTTGTACTCAAAATCCCGAGCTTTTGACTCAGTAATGGGCCCGTAAGCATGAAAAATCAAAACTTTATATAGACACAGTACGGTGCAATATTTGTGCGTCGATATCTTTAAAATGAATTTAAATTAGTCAAGAAATCTGATGAAAGAAGTGCTTAAAGATATGTAGGACATACTATATTAGTATTTTTAAAATATAAAATAAAAATGATTGACAGGAATTTTTAAGCTCAAGGTCCTACTCCTCCTTAAATTCTTGCTCACTGTGTAAGACATGTATATATCATGTATATATCTTGTTATACAGAGCTGCTTATCTCTTGTATTGTACGAACATCTACAGAGTATACTTGAATGTGTAGAGCCTCCTGTATCTTGTACTTGCATCCGTAACTATTGCGATGAAACAAGATCAAAATCGTTTTAAAGCTAAAAAGTGTGGAGGCTTTGGGAAAAAACTATGGAACTTGTTCTCATTTGTGTAAATCAGCTGTGGATACTTAAAAATTCCAAGGAACTTTTGGAAAATTTGAAATCACAAGATTTTACCAAAATCAACAGCTTCAAAACTTACGACTTTTCAACTTTATACACAACCATTCCCCACAATGACTTAGTCCAGGCTTTTTGTTATAATTGGCAGTTGCTTTTTCAGTAAATATGGAACTCGTACAAATAGTTACCTTGTCATTGGTCATTTGCAAACTTATTATGTTAAAAAACATTCTGATTGTACACACAACTACTCATAAGTTGACATTAAAAAGATGCTTGAGTTTTTGATTGACAATATCTATGTGGTTTTTGGAGACCAGGTCTTCCAACAATCTATTGGAATTCCCATGGGTACCAATTGCAACCCGTTATTAGCAGACCTTTTTTGTATTCATATGAAGCAGAATTTGTCCAAAATCTTGTACGTGAAAAGAAGAAAACACTTGCTGTGGCCTTCAACTCGACATTTAGATATATCGACGATGTATTGTCAATTAACAATGGCTATTTCCATTCTTATGTCGATACGATATATCCTGGTGAGCTTGAGATAAAAGATACCAGAGAGTCTGACACATCTGTTTCATATTTGGATATGTTACTTGAAAAAAGACGTTAATGGTAATCTAATAACCAAGCTTTATGATAAACGTGATGACTTTAACTTTTCAATCGTCAACTTCCCTTACTTATGCAGCAATATACCTTCATCACCTGCATACGGGGTATATATCTCTCAGTTGATTCGATGCGCAAGCGCATGCTCTACGTATGTACAATTTCTTAAACGAGGTAAATTATTGACAAATAAGTTGATGAAACAAGAATATCAGCTGTCTTGCTTAAAGTCATTATTTCGTAAGTTCTATGGTCGATACAATGACCTTGTCAGCAAATACTATTTATCATTGAGTCAAATGCTGACTGACGTTTTTCATACTAATTGTTAGGCAATTATTTACACACTGAATTGTCGACGGATTTTTCCGTTATTTCCCGATCATGACAAGGAGCACACGGCGGGTGTGACCGGTCGGCAGGGGATGCTCACTCCTCCATGGCACCTGATCCCACCTCTGATGTTTGGAGGTCCGTGTTTGCTCTGATCCTACTTTGTATTGTTTAATGGACTTTTGAGCTTGAATACTGTTCGTTTTCTCCATATATTTCATTTCATTTAGTGCATATTTACTTCAACATCACTCTTTTTAAAAGACATATACCTGAGCAGGTGTAGTATTCTTATTTGTAGGATTCCATTTTGCAAGTCTCTCCTGAAATAAATTTTAAGCATACTTAAAGAATAACATAATGAAGGACTGATTGTGTTTCTGGATGAGACGTTTCATTCAAAATCAAGCCACGTGTTTCAATGCATAAACTGCTTTTCAGAAACATGATTTACAAGCATGTATGTTTTACCAGACACTTTTCACGACTTTCGCCAGATTTCTCTTGCCGGGAAATTAGTACAGGTGTAACAACTACAAAATATGGGTATCAAGGTTAACATAATCTATACCAATGAAAACAAAACCATGTATGCTCTACATTACTTTGACAGTATTAGTTTCAATATTCAATGAATACAACTGTCAATGGTAGAATAAGTTCAAAATTTAACTATTAGGAAGAAATGAGTTTAGTGAAGCACAGCTGATTGCTTAATGTCGCAGACTAATTGAAAGTCTAATAAATGCACAGGAAGAAACTCTGTCATTCAGTTAACTGAAAGTTGACTGAAAGTCTACTGAAAGGTGACTGATTGGCAGAGCTCTGCCATTCAGTGATCATTCCAGACCTTTCAGTGACCATTCAGTTGACTGAATGGTGTATTTTCATCCTGTTATATGTCTCTTTTATTACAGGCATTTTCAAATTTAATTAATTAAAAACTATTCACCTATTATTCGGGATAAGGTGTAGTAATATGGCATTTAAGTTTATTATTACTATATCGCGAATAATATAAGCGATGCAAAATTTTTAAATGCGTTGTAAGCGGCCTGGTCTTTAATAAGAATAAAATATGTGAACGTCATCCTGTTGGTACGATGGCCGATATGAGCCGTCAAATTACAAGTAAGAGTAACTCTATTATGTACGCAAAATTAATTGACTTTAGCAGTAATACCTGTATCATTTTGTACATGTACATCTTTGTCAATGACAAAACGCTTGTATTTGCAATATGAATTTGTACATGTTCAAATCTTGAAACAAAATACATTTGAAACTACTTATCATTCCTCAGAATTGGGGAGATTATCTGTAAAATAAGACAGGGTTTAAAACAAAAACACATGTGTCTGGTTTTCTTCTTTTCTCCTTTTTTTTTTTTTTTTCTTTTTTTTTTTTTTTTTTTTTTTTTTTTTTTTTTTTGGTTGAATAAATGCTGTATTCCTAATTTTTAATAATCATAAAGCGCAGCGAGATTATTTTTACTTTCAGATACGTCGTCTGAGACCTCAACATTCAAATTTTTCCATCAAAGAAAATTTTGTAAGTGTCTTTATTCAGATTCTTCGTGTTTTGGTTTGATTGTAATTTCCTTATCGACAACGCAATATTAAAATTCATTCGTAGGTCCCAAAATACTGGTTAAAGATTCCAGAGACAATGTAGCTGCATCTCTAGTATTTCCCTTCCCTTCAGATGAAAGATTGTCGCTTGATGATCTGCGTAAATAAGAACTTTGTTTATTTTTCATTCTACTCTTTTCCTTGTTCCATTAATATTTTTTCTCCTTTATTTTTTTTTTTCATTGGAACAAGGAAAATAATAGAATGAGGAAATGAATGAACTTCGTACTTAAAGATTCAGCTTCATTTTCTCTGGAATCTTTAACTAGTATTTGAGGCCTAAGAATGAATATCTATATTACGTTGTCGTGAAAGAGGTTTAAATCAAACAAAACCACGAGGAATCTGAATAAAGACACTTACAAAATATTCTTTGATGGAAAAATCTGAGAGTCGTGATCTCATACGACGTATGTGAATGTACAAACAGTCTTGCTCTTTCTAATATCATTAAAATAAGATTTATTTAACATCCCCTCCAAAATGAAAAAAAAAGCAAAAACGTATTTTTGTTTAAAACCCTTTCTAAGTTTACAGATAATCTCCCCAATAAATCTGAGGAATGTTAAGTAGTTTCAAATCTATATTGTCTCAAGATTTGTACATGTACAAATTCATATTACAAGTACAAGCGTTTTGTCAGTGACAAAGATGTACAAAATGATACAGGTATTACTGCTAAAGTCAATTAATTCTGCGTACATAATAGAGTTACTCTTACTTATAATTTGACGGCTCATATCGGCCATCGTATGTTGGATAACCTTGCTGAAGGAAATGTCGACAGATAAAATAAAGCACTTTGGTCTTAATTTTTCCATCCATGAGTGATCACCGTTCACGGTAGCTCAGTCGGTAGAGCGCTCGCTCCGTGATCGGGAGGTCGTGAGTTCAAATCTCGGCCGCGACAGACCTAAGTCGATAAAAAATAGGTAGCAACTGTTCCTTCGCCATGCGCTCGGCACTTTGGAGTGAAAGTTGCGGGTCTTTCGGATGAGACCTTAAAAACCGAGGCCCCGTGTCACGGCAGGCGTTGGCACGATAAAGATCCCTCACTGCTCAATGGCCCTGAGTGCCGAGTAAAGGTCAAAAATTTGAAGCCCTTCACCGGTATATGGTGACGTCTCTATATGAGTGAAAAATTCTCGAATGGGACGTAAAACAATATACAATCCATGAGTGATCTTTAAAACATTTCAGCACGTTCTTTTATTATTGTTTAAAGAACTCTTTCTTATTTTGTTGTCTTCAAGTTTTTGGGGAGTGGGGGAAGACGGTATAGAATTAAGCAAATTGTCTTTCGATTCAACTTTTTAAACTTACAGTTTGTATCCATTATACAGGGGCAAATGCTGTTACAAGTCACTCTATGTGGTGCTGCCTCCACTGCAATGGCCTTTTATTTAATAAAAAAATATTTTACGTACGATACAATATTGTTTACTTTCCAATAGAATGTATAAATAGCGATACAAAGCTAATCATAATTATTGTCTGGAAGAGAGAAAGACTGTTTGACAGGTACACTCAAACGCATGCTCAAACGGATGCACACACACACACACACACACACACACACACACAGAGAGAGAGAGAGAGAGAGAGAGAGAGAGAGAGAGAGACAATGTCGATGGCAGATAGATAAGTAGTATTTATTGGGGTCTGAAGAGAGAAAGACTGCTTGACAGGTACACAGAAACTCATGCAAAGAGAGAGAGAAGGATACACAAAGTCTATGGCAAATAGATAAGTAAGTAATATTTACTGGGGTCATGAAGAGAGAAAGACTGCTAGACAGGTATACACAAGCGCATGCAAAGAGGTTTAAACAGTCAGCCCTTAAACCTTCAAAATAAACATTTTGATATAGTAGCCCCTGTGAATCCTCAACGGTTACAACATTGGCTCTCGGAATACAATAAAAGAGACAGAAAATTTTTAGTTGATGGCTTCACAGAGGGTTTTAAAATTCCCTTTCAATGTGTTTGTGAGCAGAGGTTTTGTAAAAACTTAAAATCAGCCGATCAAATTTCATCTACCCTTGAAGAAAAAAATAAATAAAGAGGTTAGTTGTTATCGAGCAGCTGGACCTTTCAAAAATGCTCCGTTCAAAAAGTTTCGCCATTATGTTTAGTGCCCAAAAAACAAGAAGGGAATTTAGAGTGATATATAATTTATCTTATCCAGAGGGTCATTCTATCAACTGTGCATTTGGCACATTTTATTGCGTTTTGTTTTCAAAGTGATATCGCAGCATCATTTTGGTTCTTAGTTTTAATTTCAAAGTTCAAGGTTTTGAAGATCCATCAACAGGGATATCAAAAGCTAAAGGCTATAGGAAGCGATACAAGATTGCCCATAACAACATCAATTCTAAAAACTGCTGCCGACTTCTCTGCACAAGTTAGGCATTTCAACGTATCAATGTAATATGTTAAGAGCAATGTATTTGCTGGCTTTTCATGCCTTTTAAGGGTTGGTGATATACCAGTTTCGTCTTCTACAGACAGTAAAATGTATTGTAAAATGTATTAACTCTTGCAAATGTTAAACTCGTCTTAGGTAAATTACGTTCTTGTGAATTTCACGAGATTACAATGGATAATTTCAAACATCTTGCAGGCAAACTCATCCCTACACTGATTCTACAAAGAAACGAATCTGACGATCATTTTTGTCTTGTGCAGGCTATTCAGCTATTTTTTACTCTTAGAGGCCAGTCACCAGGTCCTTCGTTTGCATATTCAAATGGCGATGGATTACTAAGACAGCAATTTACAATTTTTTTTTTTTTTTGCAAATGTCTCTCAGATGGCAGGACTTAATACGAGTCATTATAAGGATCACAGTTTTCGAAAAAAGCTGCGACCTGTGTTGCAGCAATGGGGATTTCAGAGGAGAAAATCAAACGAATGGGAAGATGGCATTCCGATGCTTTTACGAACTACATAAGGATTCCTGTGCTACATATTCAGATTAACGTGATCATGGGGTTAGAGGCCTCTGATCAAATAGTACCAATTGATAGTTCATCCCTTTTTTTCTTTGTAAGCTTTTAGGCGAAGGTCAGCAGGTTTTTGAACAGCAATTTTTCTTTCGGTGAATCTGTCAATATATATGTAGCTTAACATATGTTGCTAAAGATGATTTGTTTTATTACATTTGAAACTTGTCACTGGGTCATGGGGAAATGAGCCTCTGACTTCATAATGGCAAATGTAGCGTTGCATGAGAGCTTATTGTCACTTTTTGCTACATGAATAATAACCAAGTCATAAGGACAAGGGCCTATGACTTTATATTAATATGAAGAGTCTGGTCAGGGGGACAAGGGTTTTAAGAAAGGAAAAGAGGATCATTAGTTGTACATCATTTTATTACTTATGTAAAGAAAAATGCAGTTTGTGTTCATTATATGAATGTTACAATATAGTGAACTTTATGAAGAGAATAGTTTTGGGTGGGGTTTATTGATTTCATTGTTTCATTATGAACACAATAAGGTGGCGATTTTTTATGCCCCACCTATGATACTTGGCTTAACAAAATGTATTTGTTAATTTTATGCACATGTTTTGTTATGATTGTGTAATGCTTGTCATTTTGTACAATTAGTATATTGCATAATCTGTCTTGTCATTTATTATATTAAAAAAAATGACAATTTTCAACTCAAACTACATGTATCCTCATTTTGTTTTTGCAATATCAAACGAAGCAAAATTATTGTCAGAGTATTTGCATAAAATCTTAATTTACAGCATTAAATCAATTTATGTATAACATCTGACATGGCAAGAAGAATAACTCTGATTTCTTTCTCGTTCAATTTACATTCCTGTAATGTGATAATTTCTTATCAACAACTGACCAGATGCTGCTAATTCTGCGCACGCCTTCATTTTTCCAGCGTGCATTGCCTCGTCAACATACATTCGCCAGTCATCTTGATTTGCTTTTACCCACCATCCCATTCAAAGGCTTTTTAAATTTATTTTCTTACTGTGTTTGATGTAAGAAATTAATTGTACAACCTTGTTTTTGTGAGTAAGTAAAAGATTAATAATTGCAATACAGTTTCACATGTTTTAAAACTGTATGGGCATTTTTTTTATGCCTAACCTATGATACTTAACAAAATGTATTTGTTAATTTTATGCACATATTTTTTGTGTAATGCTTGTCATATTGTCACGTTGTATGATTAGTATTTTGCATTATTTGTCTTGTCATTTATCAGATTAAAATAAAAGACAGTTTTTAATTCAAACTATCTTCGTTTTGTTTTTGCAATATCAAACGAAGCAAAATTATTGCCAGTGTATTTGCATAAATAATAAAGTTTTTAAACAATGGCGGTTAGTATCCCTTTTATTTTTAAAGTGCTGAGAGCTGGTTCTTCGCTTATTTCAATGCACTCTCCGTCTTATTCATTAGTTTATAGAAAGACGACTAAATTCTATATAGTTCCCCAGCATTAAAATCTTACTCCCAGCACGTTTTATGTTGAGGAATTTGTCGCGAAGAAAGCAAAAATGATTTCAGAGGAAAAAGATATCCGTATATCGTTGAACTTTCATGGTCTTTGTAGCTGTACATATATTTTGCAATTTTAATCTGTCTCGTGACAAACAACGTAGGTAAGTGACGTCACTTTGGTCGAACTAAGCAGAGAAATTATACCCTAAAACCTTGAAAATAAGCCGAATTAAATAATAAGCCGGTTTTGAAAAAAAGCCACCTATTTCTTGCATTGAAAATTACTCGATAAAAGCCTGTTTTGATAATAAGCCGGTCATGAAAATGCCAATTAGGAAAAATTTTAAACAAAAAAGTGTTTCTTTTTTCTACCTGCAAGATATTGAACACAGTGTTAATTTAATTATTTTACTTTATCATAAACATTCGACGATATTAATGATTTCATTTAGCAAAGCACGACATATTATTGCATTATTTTTTAAAGCAGAAATCTTGAAATTCATTACATGTCGTCTTTATTAGCAACTGTCGTCAGGACTTTGTGCATCGCGGAAGTCTTTGCAGATATATCTTAGTTTCAAAAGAGCTCGAGTTATTTTAACAATGAAGTTTAAACAAACTTGATATTTCCTATTTTTTAAAATTACTATAATGTACGAAGGTTATAAATCGACCCCTCAATTATATCAATAAAAATAATCAAAGCCATTGATAATAGGGGTGTTGAGATAATCACAACAATGGCTTTAATTGGGACGTGTACAAGGGTGTTTACAAAGAAAATTGAACTGAATTTTCATTGATTTTTTTAAAATCAAAATAAATTAAGTTTTATAATATTTTATTATAAAATATGCTTTTTTAAACCGAGTATTTGACTGATATGATACATGTGCAATATGATTAAGCAAGCACGTGGCAAAAGAATGTGTAAACGTCTATAAATATATAACCTCATTATATGGCGGCTTGAATATGCAGCTAAAACTAATTTTAACTTGTTTTTCAATATTATGTAACTGTCAACAGAATATAAATCTAACATTTTCAACAATGTGACGTTCTAACAATAATTTACTAACTTAAAAGGTTTTAAATATAGCGGTAAACAACAAGAAATTGGCCATACTACAGTATGTCCGAATGATAGCCGTACGTATTATACTCGGCCAAATGTTGTAGTTCACAATCGATCGCTTATGATTTATTTATTGTTTTGATAATAAGCCATGATCATTATGCTCTCGTCGCTTACCTTTTTTTTTTTTTTTGATAATGGGCCGCGATTTGAAAATAAGACGGTTTTGAAAATAAGCACCCACTTTCTTACCAAAATTTAAAATAAACCGCGGCTTATTTTCAAGGTTTTAGGGTATATACAAATACATACAGCAGAATTATAGAAAAGAAATGTATATTCTAAAAAAAAAAAAAAATTAATATTGTAAATATTTTCAAGGAATATTTTGAGGCTTATTTCCAATGTTCGCCATTAACCTAGCCGCGACTGTCGAAAACTGTAAAACATTTTTTCTTTTAGCAGAATATAGAATTACATGTAAACGCATTCTGATAACGTGACATTTTGTATATTAAAAGTTAAAATAACTCACCATTAAGGGCCCTAAGTCCTTTATTGTTCTTTATTTTAATTTGTTGTTTTTAATGTTGCTGTTTGTTTGTTTTAATATTGTTATGGTATCAATATCATAGTTTTTGCCCTTTCCCCTTAATGGTGTCATTAAAGTATTTTGGCTGAAGTTGGTTCACGTCAAACATAGCTGACGCAAAATAAAACATGCATATCCCCTCCCGATTCGGCCATTATTGAACAAGTCTGGAGCCCATTTTTTTACGAGATGAAAAAATATATGTAAACTTTCTGTTTTTACCAGGTTCGTTAAAAATAGGGTGTGCTGAATTTTTCATATACTGTATATGAAGGGGAGTTGTTAGATCCTGCACTTGATTATCAAACAACTGCTCGACTTCGACCGAAATAAACGGATGGTTTTAAATTAAGACCGCCAACTCAAAGTTGTGGATTTTTTGGTAAGAATATATATCAAAATTTCAAGCTGTAGTGCAACCTGCATTCTGCGTCAACAGAAAATTGCTTTTAAATAGAACCGTGCCTTACCTTTCTTTTTCATTGCCACATAAAAGTGTTTAGAAAGATGCAATGGTGCAGTCAAATTTACAGTGATTTCTTCATCGAAACTCTCTAACGTTTTATTTTCTAGGAGGTCAAGATAGACAATGCCTGTAAGAAATGTTATTTCAACAGTTTAATATGTTTAGCACTGTTTTCAAACTGGAATATTTTTTAAGCATTGCATATCATCAAAGTTACAAAGCTGACAAAGCAGATAACAACATTGTCTTTGTAAGGCTCATTATTGAATAGCCATTCTCTATAAGCATTTAAACACTTATAAAAGGAGTGTGGCACGCTAGGTCATAGATTTTTATGAAACTTGGCACACATTCCTATATAGATGTACGAAACTAAAATTCATAAAAAAAATGGTTGCTATGGTCAATGGTTACCCTAGCAACCAACATACATTTATCATGGCCTTAAAATGCTAAATTTTGACCCTTTTTGACTAATTCAAAGTCTTGCATACAACAAGATATTTAAATGACTTCACTTTTTTGCCAAAATACATCATGTTTATAGTTCTTCAGATTATTTCTAGCATTTGAGTAGCTTTACCTAATAGAAAAAGTATCACCCGTTTTTAGGAAGGATTTTTTATGGGAAAAATTATAGATTTTATGCTCTTTTGAAAAGCATGGTATAAAATTTTGCGGACATTTGGGAAAAAAATAAATAATAGGTCTTTAAGTCCATATATAGTTCTTATATAAACTGCAAAGAAACACTTGGTATTATTATTTTTTTCCATGTTACCATGGTTACAAAGTAATGCTTTTTTAAAAGAATTCGGGCAAGGAAAATAGGTATCTATATTCAGTTTCCATATAAATACCTGAGTATTTTAAAATGGATTAAAACCAAATTTATATGTGGTACACAATAGCAAAAACAAAGAGAATAATCAATTTTCATGACAAAAGGTCAAAGGTCAAGCTCAAAAATGCTTCGATTTAGATGGAAATTTAAGGAAACTAAGCACATTTTTTGTGTGTTCTAACTAATCCTTTTGTTTTAAACACCATAAATAAACAAAATTACAGTTCTCGCGGACAATAACTACATGCACATGAATTGGTAAATACGGACAGAAAGTCCAAGTTCAAGGACATAATAGTATATTAAATTTGCCTTGTTGTCCCCCTCTTTCACTGAAAGTGATTGATATTGATTTGGGTCTGTCTGACCGTCCACCCGTCCGTCAGTCTGTCTTTTTGTAACACTTTCCTTTTAGCCCGATGTCTCGAGAAGCCTTTGAGCCTTTGCAATGAAATTTTGCATAAAAATCCCTGTGGACTAGGTAAGACTCCCATTGATTTTAAGGCCGAAGGTCAAGGTCATGAATTCATAAATTCTGTCTGTTTAAACACTTTATTTCTGTGCGATATCTCGAGAAGCCTTCGAGCTTTTCAATTGAAAATTTAAACCACCGCTCCCTATGAACCAAAAAAGACCCGTATCAATTTCGAGATCAAAAGGTCAAAGGTCAATGTTAAAAATTTATACATTCTATTTGTGTGTAAAATTTTCATTTCCGAGCCATATCTTAAGAAGCTTTTAAGCTTTTGCAATTAAACTTTATATCATAACTCCCTATGGTCCAGCCCACTCCTCTTAAAGTGTCCCGTCCCCCCATCCCCACCACCCTCCGACCACCACCCCTCTAAATCCGTACATGCTGTTCTTTTTTTCTTTTAGCGGGGGACACAGATTCTCTGAATTAGCTTGTTAGTATAGCATTTATACTTGGATATTGTTAAAGTGTATCCTGTTTTATACACAATTTATTTTTACTGAAACTGGTAAATAAATTACATTCTCATCTTTAGCTTGATGCATAAGGTGAAAATGCTATGAGAATGTTTTTTAAGGTCATTTATTGATAAAAAAAAATGTAGCCAAGACAAAATATTGAAAGCCTATACACTTTCCATATTGAGTGACTTGTACGTAGAGAATTCTGCTACATGCATGTAAAAACACTCTTTTGTTGTTTTTGTAAACTGTCCTTGTTCTAAAATGTACATTTCTGACGTTATTCAACAGACCGCACTTTTCCAGTGGAGACAGTCAAATTATGTTTTTCGGTGACTTTTTTTTTCAGAAAAGTTGACAGAAAAAGCCTTAATCCATTTTACTTTGCAGTATTATTCTTAAAAACTTTAAAATTTAGAGACATTGATGATAAATATGTCAACCCAAATATGCACGGGTTTACACATAATAGATCTGCTATTTCACCAAAATTTAATCAATAAGAATCTATTGTAAAAATCTGTTGGATCTGTTCGGATAATCTGTTTTTTTGCTTTATCGAATTTATGTCGGATGCTAAATCTGCGATGGTTGGTAAGCTTGATGGAATCCTACACCTTATGGTGTGTAATGTTAACATAATTTCTAAAGTTTAGTCCTATAGAATGTTGAAAAAAAATACTCTGTCCCTGCCTTCTTCCTACGGTTTTCATTTTTTTAAAATGAATATAGTAAAGTAACCAATGAGAAGAACTTACTCCACGCCTTCCAAGAACCATGTAAAAGCACTTACCCCACCTAAATTCGTAAGAGGCATTTGTTTAAAAAAAAACGAAAACAAACAAAAACAAAAAAAACACGGATCCCTTGTAAAACGATAAGAACCAATATTTATAAATATTAAAGGAAGTGGTTCATTCATAAATGATTAACCCCACCCCGACCCCATTCCCGAGGTATAGATTTTTTTTGGTTTGATTTCATGATTGTTTTTCTTTTGGTAGATTGGAGGGTGGGGTGGGGTGGGGGCTTCTCAGGAATTTATTTATTGTTAATAAAATACAGCTACACAGATTTAATTTAATTTTACTGCTACAAAGTTCAATCTAAATGTATCTTAGCCTAGAGAATTGATAAACTGTTAACGGTTAACTTTAAATATGATTTAAACAATTTTTTTAGTCTTTTTTTTTTATCGGGTAAAGACCCTTCCCTTGAAGAAAATTCTTGCTTCAGCAACATTATCAATTTCTTTGTAAATGTTTTCAAAATCATGGAATAAAGAACAAGTAGCCTTTAAATAGAGATAATGGGGATAAAAAGATAAACGTAAGATATCAGAATTATATTGAAGAGGTATCGTGTCTCAGTGAGAGTGATATATTACAATGAATAACAGACTGAAAAGCCGGTGTTTCTTTTTAAAAACGAATGTGAAAAAAAAAAACTGAATAATAATGTGAGACTAGTAGGTTTTTGATTTTACCTAAATAATAAAAGTCAAGCTACATTTACATGATCGTATAAAACTGGAAGTTGAAATTTGAATGAAAACATAGGCTTGGAACAACAAAGTACAGGTGTATCAAGTTTATATTGAATGATGTGATACGCCATTGTTCACACATCAAAATTACTCTTTTGCATCCAGGAAATAAACAAAGAGGTTAAAATTTGTATGCACATTAAATAAACAGAAAAAAAACACTTGATTTTACTTGAAATGTAAACAACTTCCAGTCAGTTTTGTCCAATGATTTTTTCTCTCACACTAAAGAGCTTTCATTGAATAACATTCCCAAATATTGATTTTTTTTTCAGAAAAAATCAACTTTAGACACCGTTTCCATGGTAACTACATTCATATGCTCTAACAATATTTTTTGGAGTAGTTTGTGAGGTGGTGAATTCTAGCCAAAGAATGGATGGACTTAACGCCCTATTTTGGATCTTTTTGCGACTACTCTACCAAGCTGTAAATGAAGTGAATCAAAAATATATCACAAGCAATAGAAAGAGTTACGTATACATGGTTATATTAGGTAGAACATTTGTACAAAAACAATGTCCTCTTGCCATGAATCAAAATTGAAGCAACGATACATTAGTGTCGTCTTCCGGAATTGGGCATGTACCCGGAGTGGTTTTTGGTCACGTAATCAATATTAATAGGAGGCGGGGCTATCGATCGGCGTCATTGTTGACATCTCTCTCTCTCTCCCTCTCTCTCTAGAAATTCGAATATTTGTATGGCATATAACAACGATGTCAATATGAAATTAAAAGAAAAATGTGTGGACACGCAAAATTGAAACAACATTTAATTTGTTTAATTCTGAAAACGGCAACCAAACACGCTCAAAGACGTGATTTAGATTGACGTCAGGTTAAAGAATACAATGTAACTGGTGGACATCACGTGATGAATTGTAATATTTAACAGGTCAATCGAAGTCAAATCCAGGTTAATTCAGTCATAACAATGGAAACGAGAAGTTTGTTTTGAACATGTTTTTTTTTATTAAATTTAGTTTGAGCGCACGTTTGTCGGCTCTTCTCAATTTAATATGACATTATTTTGTTCAATATACAACTACACTTTTCTTAAGAACAGCCGACAAACATGCGCTGACTATGTATTCAGACGATGAAAAACGCGTGACCCTGATTATCTATTGATATTCAAGAAATCTTCAGGCACCATGCCTTCGATAATTATTTAGTTTACCTCGAAAAGAGCGTTTTAAATTCACATCTGTACCATGAATACACGGTTAAGATATCGGGGATTCATATGATGGAAAGAAATGAATATTTTATGAAACTTTAATTTACGGCATTTTTTCTGGCCAGTTCAGTCCACCCATTCTTTGAAAAAAAAATCTGTGAGTATGCGTGCCACAAAAGTCTAAGTGGTTACAGGGAATGGTTATTTAATTGTATTTTAGAGGAACTGGGATTTAATTCTACAAGAGGTAATCCAACCTATACCTATAGCTGCCTACTAAGGATGAAATTCTTCAAAATCATTTGTCAGTTTTGAATATTTTTAATTTTCCCAACAACCAACATGAATTTGAATTACCATATCTATATTGGATTCCGAAACTTCATAAAAATTCTAACAAAGATTCATAGCGGGTTCCAGTAAATGTTCTACAAAGCCTCTTTCTTTACTCCTCACTAAAATATTAACAGTAGTGAAGGAGAAACTTCAGGAGTACTGTGCAACAATATATTTGAGAAGTTGTGCAAATCAGATGTGGATACTTAAAAATTCAAAGGAATCTTTTTACCAATATCAACAGCACAAAAACTTCCGACTTTTCAACTTTATATACAACCATCCCCAACGATAAATTAAAGTCCAGGCTTTTTTTTATATTATTGACAGCTGCTAAAAATGGAACTCGTTAATTTACTTACCTTGTCATTGGTCATTTGCAAAATTATTTTTTTAAAAACAATCTCATTGTACACACAAGTAATCTGACGTTGATATTAAAAAGATGCTTGAGTTTCTGATTGACAATACCTGTGCAGTTTTTGGAGACTAGGTCTTCCAACAATCCGTCGGAACTCCCATGGGTACCAATTGCTTCCCGTAATTAGCAGACCTATTTTTGTACTCATATGAAGCAGAATTTGTTCAAAATCTTTTACGTGAAAAGAAAAAAAAAACACTTGCTTTGGCCTTCAACTCGGCATTTAGATATATCGACGACATATTGTCAACTAACAACGGTTATTTCCATTCGTATATCAATACGATATATCCCGGTGAACTTGAAATAAAAGATACCACAGAGTCTGACACATGTGTTTCATATTTGAATATATTACTAGACAAAGACTTGAATGGTAGTCCAACAACCAAGCTTTATGATCAGTGTAATGACTTTAACTTTTCATTCGTCATCTTCCCTTACTTATGCAGCAATATATGCCTTCATCACCTGCACACGGGGTTTATACCTCTTGATTCGATACGCAAGAGCATGCTCTACGTATGAACAATTTCTAAAACGAAATAAGCTATTGAAAAACAAGTTGATTAAACAGAATATCAACAGTCTCGTTTTAAGTCGTCATTTCGTAAGTTCAATGGTCGATATAATGACTTTGTCAGCAAATACAGTTTATCATTAAGTCAAATGCTAGGCCATTATTTACACACTGAATTGTCGACGGATTCTTCCGTTATTTCCCGATCATGACAAGGAAAATACGGCGGGTGTGACAGGTCGGCAGGGGATGCCAACTCCTCCATGGCACCTGATCCCAACTCTGATGTTTAAGAGGTCCGTGTTGGCTCTGCTCCAAAATTTGTATTGTTTAATGGAATTTTGAGCTTGAATACTGTTAGTTATCTCTATATATTCCATTACTGTATTCATTTTATGAGTTAACCTTATAAAGCCTATATATATAATATAAATTATAAAACCTTATTATTTTTGGTGGCCGGCCATACATGTAGTATAATGTCAACTCAATAAACAGGGAAAATAAAGATGAGAGTTGATACAATTTAAATAGTAACGAAAAAAGGGGGGAGGGTGTTTTTCAATAAATATTTGACACAAGTTATAGGCAAAACTGAAAAAAGGGGGTTGGGGGTTGGGGGTGTTAAAAATCTTTCTAAATTTTTCAATGTATACTGCGATTCTGGTCACTAACGTTAAACAATAATGTAGAGTTTATAAGTTATTTTTTAATTAGCAAATAATACACTACATATTCAAAAAACATGCTATTATACTGGTAAGTCGGCAACAAATAATTCTATAAAACCAACATACAGTATTATACATTGCTTGATTATGATAGATTATAGGAATTTGTATATGTGCGTATTTGTGAACAAAAAAGAAAATTGTAATAAAGAAAACGACCAGGAAGGAGTTATGCCAAATAAAATTTAGAAATTTTGAGTTTGTGCTATAGCGTATTTATTATTCTAAAATATGCCAAAAATACCAAAAGATATAGGCTAGTATGCCAGTAATTTTGTGAGGGAACTCTCATCATGTGCTAGTCCCAAACTCCATGCAGATTTGTTTCGGTAATGAATTGGCCATTCATTCTAGCACGACAAACCTGTCCTCGCCATTTCCGGTAGATGTGTGTTTCCATTTTCTAGTGTATAAACAAAAAAGTGCACGTGTAATATATAAGGTTTTTTAATATACCTAACACTACATTATATCTTAGCTAAGGTACTTACCTTAAGTCTTCTATATTCTTCTATATTGAATTACATCATGGCGACTTGACAGGGTTCTTCTCTGTTGATATGACGTCATTTTTCACAGTATGACGTAACAGTACTCCAAGGGTTTACAGTTATTGGAGCCATACTTTACTCATATAGTATAAAGCAAATTGTTTTAAATAAAACAAATTACAGGGAAATGAGAATAACCATGAATTATTTTAATATATAGGTTAGATAAAAAATGTTTAAAAAATAAAAAGAAAATTGAAAAAATTAAAAAGGACGTCTAAGAGTAAGTCATAGGTCTGAGTTACTGTAACATTCGGTGAATCACCTTGGGAGTTATTTGCATTTTGTATTTTGTATATTTATATATATTTGATTAATCTTTTTATGATAAATCGTTCATTGGTGATAAGAATTGTTATAATTCTTATTTGTTCACCTTATGCTTCCAGCCTCAAATCACTGTTCCATCTCCTCAACACTTCCTTAGTGAAGTAGAGATGGGCAGGCCTCTGCATGACCTTATAGATATACTTAGTATATCTATTTTTATCTTTTAAAAAAATAAACAAATTATAAATAAATAAACACACCACCACGTCACCCAGCCGAGGAGACTGAAGCAATCAATTTTTTGGTGGCCGGCCATACATGTAGTATAATGTCAACTCAATAAACAGGGAAAATAAAGATGAGAGTTGATACAATTTAAATAGTAACGAAAAAAGGGGGGAGGGTGTTTTTCAATAAATATTTGACACAAGTTATAGGCAAAACTGAAAAAAGGGGGTTGGGGGTTGGGGGTGTTAAAAATCTTTCTAAATTTTTCAATGTATACTGCGATTCTGGTCACTAACGTTAAACAATAATGTAGAGTTTATAAGTTATTTTTTAATTAGCAAATAATACACTACATATTTCAAAAAAACATGCTATTATACTGGTAAGTCGGCAACAAATAATTCTATAAAACCAACATACAGTATTATACATTGCTTGAATATGATAGATTATAGGAATTTGTATATGTACGTATTTGTGAACAAAAAAGAAAATTGTAATAAAGAAAACGACCAGGAAGGAGTTATGCCAAATAAAATTTAGAAATTTTGAGTTTGTACTATAGCGTATTTATTATTCTAAAATATATAAAAATATAAATAAATATAAATAATATAAAAAAGCCTGGACTTTAATTTATCGTTAGGGATGGTTGTATATAAAGTTGAAAAGTCGGAAGTTTTTGTGCTGTTGATATTGGTAAAAAGGTTAATTGGAATTTTTAAGAATCCACATCTGATTTACACAACTTCTCAAATATATTGTTGCACAGTACTCCTGAAGTTTCTCCTTCACTACTGTTAATAGAAGTTTGAAAATAAACCCAATTTTATACTTTCATCATTCATATCAAAATTTACTCATACTCGTACTTATACAATGACAGATTATTTTTATGAAATTTTACATTTGGGTGAGTTCATCAATGCTATCTGCAACAGTTTCTGCATCAAAACGGTCCGTTCCGAAAACAGTGCATCCAGATCGGGATAGGGATGCAGCGATTTCAGATCCCAAGCCTCCACAAATACCGGTTACTAGAGCAGTTTTCCCGTTTAATGACATATTCAAATCTAAAATAATGTCCAAATTAAATCATGTTACTTTTACAATGAAAAAGTTATGACGAAAAGTTTTTTTTATTAGCTTGGAAAGAATTTTTTGGTGTTGGTTTGTTCCGATGTTAAGCAGGAACATCTTTTATTATTCTTTTATTTAAGAATGATTATAGTGCATGTTTACTGTATGTGTTTTATTTTAAAGCAATCACATTGAAGTTATGAGATATCTGAAATGTAAAATTTGACACAGTTACAAATTATTGTAAGTATACTTCATGTGTTAAAATACATTTATATGTCTTGCCTACTATCAAAAAATATTGATTGGATATGTGATCTGTCACCAAAAGACTCCACACTTAAATGACTTGATTTTATTTGCTAAAACAGTGAAATGATAACATTTTATCCATAATTCCTCAATAATACATTATACATGTATTTACCTCATTAGTTGCGTTTTCTATAATGCAATAACAGAAATACAAAGGTTATGCCTCCTAAGAGGTCCTCAGAAATATATCTTCACCTGGGTACCAAAAGCTCCCTGGATCAGATAATTATTTAATACGATATATAAATATACGGGTATTTCGGGAATATTACACCATATTATAATTAAAGATATGTAATGAAACAAGTTTCCAGTTAAAAAAAGCACAGGGAAAAGTAAGACAGAAAAAAACATATAAATACATGTATAGATATTGAGTTTATATATTTTGAGAATACTGTACAATGTTTTCATATGTTTAACGATATAAAAATGTTGCAATTTCACAAGAATTGTTCGTAGGGGTATTCCCCATACCAGTATAAACTCCAAAGGCCAAATCACTAGTATAGGGATATACCATTACAATTTCTCAGACAACTATTTTATTATTTTAACTTCACATTCAATACTTCTTGTTAACTTTGATATGAAATAAATCTGAGCAACTCTTGCATTTAGCTAGATAGAAATTATGGAGAATATGTTTTGAAGATGAGCAAAACAGGATTCTGTTTAACTTCTTGGTATTTATTTCAAAAACCTACACATCGCTGTATCTAATACAAACCCATAGTCAGCTGGTCTTGAGAAAGCAAAAACCGAGACTGTAAAGGCAACCATTTGTGGTGTTTTCTTGTCAGAGGACAACAGTGCAATACTCAAAATGTTGAGAAAATTGTTTGCACGCAAAAAAGGGATTAAAGTATTAAGAAAAGAATCCCTTTCAATAATAATAAAAAGATAAAATTAAAAGATAGTCTTTTCAATGTTCACCGGCATTACTTTTGTGCATCATGGTTTGCAAAATAATTTGATGGACAGAAATCCAAATATAGCTTGATACAGGCCTGTAGCAATGTTTTCCATGTGGGGGAGAGGGAGAAACATCCAAAAAAATCTGCGTACTACAGATTTGTGCTACACGTATACCATCTTTCCAATGAGAGAATATATTCCGTATAAATCTAGTAGAGACGTCAAGTCCCAGCTGTTATGTGTTACATGTATCGAAATAGCGCGATTGTTTTAATGATAAAACTGTAGGACAATCGGGGATAAAATTTAACAATTTTACAATGAAAGTGCTGTCACTCAAAGTATAGGCAGATCATTGTAGAAAATGTTAACGAAAGGTTAACCTGTGCCACCTTTCAGAGTAACCAATGAACTCGTCCATGGATGCATTGACGGTAGTTGTAACAAGAATATATAGATATGGGTTATCCCATACCCAAGATATTCGACTTTTAATTTATTCGAATTTTCACTAGAAAAAATAATGCACATGCTATGAAACTGGTGTATAGTTCTTCATGTCCGTTGCAAGTACCGTCACCAGTATAAGCGTCACTAGCAAACATTGCACACACCTGTGCTTGCAACACCAAATATATATATATATATATCTCTTCCTCTTTCTGCAAAAATAAAGGGGGTTCCAACGTTCGCAAAACACCCCCTCCCTGGATCCGCCAATGAAGTTAAAATTCAACCATTACGATACCTGTACACTTAAGCCTCTTTTAATTTTGTTGTTAATTTTAAAGGCTACATTATAATTATAATAGATACCTGGTAGATCAACATTTCATATTCATATCATTTCAAGGTCATGATTTTTTTTTTCATTACAGTCTAATTAAGCAGACTTAAATAACGACGAAAATTGCAAGATACATGTAAAATAAATTGATTTAATTACACTTTTGTATAATCACTAAATGTACTTAAATAAGGATGAAAATTACAAGATACATGTAAAAAAAAAAAAAAAAAATACTAGATTTAATTACACTTTTGTATCATTAAATCTAGAAATTTTCATTGAATTTCGTTTAGAAACACATGGATATGGTCCACGTATTGAAGTCCTTTTTTAAAGGTCAGCAACTTGTACTATCTATAATTCTCAGAACTAGTCCTAACGTGTATTTCTATAGTAACTAAAGAGGTGGTAGAAATGAATATTTGGCAATTATGCCGCGGTCGGTTAAACAAATGTCCTTGATTATAATTTCTCTATCAATGACTTCTCGTCGTACTAAATAAATAAACTCACAACATTTATTTTTAAGATTAACTTTATTAAGAAAACTATTAGTCAAGTTAAAAGATAATAAATATTGCAGATATTTTTTGTCATGAAATAATGATTCTTTAAACACGATATGTTTATTATTAAATTTTAAAACCAGTAAAGCTTTACTTTTACGTTCTTTCCCCCTTTAAATGATAAGTCAGTCCTTTCACTTCCGAGTTCTAAATGACAATGAAGACTGAACGATGAGTCAACGCTGAAGGCAAGGTGAAGGAACAGTGAGCAAACGCTGAACGAAAGACGAACGAACAGTGAGCGAAATCTGAACGAACCTTTGTGAACGCAGAACGCAAAAACTGTAAACGTTAAGCAACGCGCAAGTGAGCGAACGCTGAACGCAAGACGAACGAACAGTGAATAAACTCTGAACGAACCTTTGTGAACGGTGAAAGCGAGCGCACGGTGAACGCAGAACGCAAAAACTGTAAACGCTATACAACGGTGAGCGAACGCTGAACGAACTGTGAACGCACGCTGAAGGAACGGTGAACACGCTTAACAAACGAAAAAATTGGAAAGTAGAGCGTTTCAACTTTTGTGTACCCGTATCAAAGCACCCTCTAAATTTATGTATATGTATCACTGAAATTTCTACAGATAACTTGAATATTCAGTTTAGATTGTCATGTTGTCAAAACATTGATAGCATATTTTTGAATACATTTTAGAAAGAAAAAAAAAACTTACCACAGGACAACTTTGGTTAAAGAATAAGGTCATTTAAGTACTATCTGTGTGGTACGAAAGCCCAATAGTGCAAACCAAAAAAAAAAAAAATAAAAACGAAATTATTAAATAAAGAAAACGAAATTAATAAATAAAAAACGAAATTAATAAATAAGAAACGAAATTATTAAATAAAACACGAAATTATTAAATAAAAAAAAAACTGAAATTAAAATACGGAATTTATAGATGTGCATGGTAAGGGCCTAAACCCACGAATCATTCCATAAAGCGCATGTGTTATAAAGCCTCATTTGGTAATTCTATAGACCTGATTTTGTTTCGACATTAAAACAAGTGTGGGGGAAATGAAAAATTTAAAAAAAAAAAAACTTAGATAAATTGACAAACGTAGAAAAATATTATGTGCCCACGGTCTATAATTCGCATTTTTTAAGTAAATTATTCACAACTGTTCAATTCTGATCACAGGAATTTGATGCTGTGTCGCATCCCCACAACGTCAAAGTTTGAGCCTGTAAGCCTGGACGTAGGGAGGATGACTGTTTCTGCTTACATAAAATTAATGACATTCCAAAAGAGCTCATGAATCTCAGAAAGGTCAAGGCCTTGATATAGTATTGCTGAATTCCCCTCGAACTAAACATAGCGCCCTATCTGTGTACCCATAAATCTTAAGTTGTTGAAACAATAAAGAGAATTATTTGAATGCTTTGTTTGATTTGTTATGCAAGTGTGTGCATTGTTTGTTCACAACTATCACTGACTTATAAGTACAGATTGAGAATTTGTCATTTAGAGTAGGTGAGAACAAATAGTTAGTGCATCACTTCTAATTACGCTTTGATCAAATGACCAAGAAATTAGAAGTGTTATGCTAAATTTTTAGTTAAGTAAGCAATCATTAAAATCTACTCATTGTAACCACTTTGACTTTAATTTTTGCACTCGCTCTATTTAAACAATTTTAATAATGCCAAACAAACCCGCAAAATCCGATCGGTAAAGTATCATTTTACAGCATTTTTGTACTGTGCAATTATTGAAAAATGATGTATAGCCATGCGAATTTCCTAAATGTTATAAAGATCACCAGTTGTAAACAACGAAATCTTAACAGACATGTATATCTTTAATATTTGTGCAATTTATTAGCATAATCTCTTTGATGTTTCAAGTCCAGATTCATTGTATGCTGATAATTAGACCCTCTGAGCTGAGGGTTTAAGAAAGCTAATGTTAACGTAAACTTGGCCAATTCATTAGACTGGTCAAAAGTCACATTAATCATGTTAATGTAAGATAAAAACATAGATCTAAGCACATTGGATAACCAAGGTAAAGTTCTCCCCTATTCATGTATTGTGATTGTCTACTCCAACTGGTTATGTTATCGATATGGGAATAACTGAGACTCAGTGTAAGTGCAAATATCACACTTGTTTAAATGTCGAAACAAAATCAGGTCATAGAACACGTGAGCTTTATGGAATGATTCATGGGTTAATTCAGGCCCTTACCATGCACATCTATAAATTCCGTATTTTAGTTTCATTTTTTTTAATGATTTCATTTTCTTTATTTAAAACTTTCGTTTTCTGTTTTCTTTATTTAATAATTTCGTTGTTTTTTTTTTTATTTAATAATTTCGTTTTTTTTTAAATTTATTTTTGGTTTGCACTACTGGGCTTCCGTAGTGTGGCACATATACAATTACCTTAGACAAAATACTTAGACTTCTTGTTTGTGATGTACCCACACTGTCATTTGAGCTGATAAGCTGACAAGGTTGATAAATATTATGTATTGTGTTATTGCGATAGTCGGTTATTTAAATAATATATTCTCAACTAATAGCATAAAGTTATGTCACAAATTCATTACACCAGATTTTTTTCTTCTTGCACGTTTCTTATTTTTTCAGAAAAAAAAATCAATCATGAATAAACATAATATTCAATTGTCTATCTTTATTCTGTATGTATCAAATATAAAAAGCTGTGAAACAAGCTTTTGTTTAATATCAGCACAAAGTGTCCCCACATACGATTGATTAATTGTTATTATTTAACGCCGATTTGGCAATTTTTCAGCCATATTGTGGCGATCCGACATAAGTAAAATAATTTTAATAAGACGCAAAGTTCCTGACATTTAACAATTTTGAGTAGATCAGGGGTTGGGCTCTTATAAAACGTTTAAATGTTTAGTTTAGTCACAATACTATGACATGAATTTCTGTATATTATTTTCTAGGATTGTTGTATTTTTAATATGTCGACTAGTCACTGTCCCCTTTGGTGTATGGCTGAGGATACCCCATCTGTGTGTATGACTTTTAATATTCCATTTTTAGGGTTGTGGCATTTCTGGAATTTTTAACAAGCCACAAATCCCTCTGTTGAATTATGGTATTGTGCTTTTAGTTTGTTGTATTTTTAATTGTTTTATATGTTTTTCTTCGCATAATACTTTGTCATTTATTAGTTAAATAAATAACCATTCCAATTCCTTAACAATGAGTTGTGTTGTGTCAAACTGAGCACCACCCTAGCAGTTATCCATAATCTTTTAAAATTGCTTGAAACGTTGGTTGTTCTAGAAGCAGTTTAACGAAGAAGGAATTAGGAAGTAGTTCAAAACTCACAACATATATACAAACAAGAAAATTGTTTCATTATAATATTTATATAGTCCCTAGGCATCCAATTATTATTTTACAAGAAATGTGTACACGAAAAGCGATATTAAGAATAAAAGCAAAAATCCAATCCTAATAGAACCCGTGCTTTGAATTAATCGACACCAGTCTACAGAAAAATAAATTAATGGTCAGTGAAATGTCTAAAGTGTTTTTTATCATTTGGAAAAGTAAATTAGAAAAAAAGGCAGGGTTTGTCAACGCAACAATTTTAGACATGATACACGATAATTTTTCTCGTCAAGTCGAGATAGCAATCATAACAAAATGTGATAGTTTATCTTGACTAGATGAGACAGAAGTTGGTGTATCTCGACAAAACCAGCCAGTTAACTTGACTTGACGAGACGATTATCTTGACTTGACGCGATATCTTTTGTTGACAATATTTATCTGGATGGCATAAATTTGCCCCAATTAACAAATCAAGACAGGTTTCCCGAAAGAAAACTTATTTTGTAACTCTCCCATTCTCGTATAATGTAGTTTAAGAAACTTTTGTTTATTTCAGTGGAAAGTGACTGTATCATATCATCAAATTCCAAATGTATTGGCTTATATGTAGATTTTCTTCTAGGCTGTAAATAATACAAAATATAAGTTTTATTTGTAAACTCATGTATTCAAAATCATTCCTTTTTACAAAATTATCTAAAATCGATATTAAATATGGTCTTTTATAGATATGTTAAATCCATCAAAAGTTTGGTAACGCCTTGTATCATATTTGCCATTTAGGCAAGGAATGTTTAAAAAAGAAGATAAGTTTAGAATAAAATTTAGGTGATGTCCACGAAAGGGTTTTCTCTGTACGCAATGCGAGTACGGCCTGTTTGGGAGTGCACATTAGATACAATGTCCGACCTACTGGGCAGTCAATCCTCCATCCAACGGAATAGCTGTCCCTGTCATGTTGTCTGTTGCAGGTGAGCAAAGGAAAATCACTAATTCAGCAATCTGTCAAATAATATGATAAAAATGTTAACCATAAAGGAAAAACAACAATAAAAACATTACCAATTACCTGTCAAAAATGTGACAAAAATATTAATTAACGACAACAGAGGTGGTAATTAACAGTAATTACTTATTTTAAACATGACAACAAATTACCGATTAAATTTTTACTCCGTGTGATTACATTTATGTATCATCCACATATCTTGTCGTACAGAACAATATTACTGTACTGTACAAAACCCGCCAGTGTAAATCTTTTGAAGAGTCTCTTATCCGTAATTATTGCGATTAAGGAGAATTAGAATAGTATTGTTAACTCAAATGTGAAATCTTGAAAGATTAAATATATTGAATTTGTTTTCAATGGTTCATTTAGTGCAAATTTACTTCAACATCACTCAGCTTTATTTCAACGCACATACCTGAGTAGTTGTGGTATTCTTTTTCGTAGGATTCACTTCTGCAAGTTTCTCCTGTAATTGAAATTTAACATATATAGAGGACATCATCAGTGAAACTGGATGTGCTCTTAGATAAGACATTTTTCACTCTAACATCAATCTACTTTTTTCAATACATGAGCCGAATTTTATAAACATGATTTACAAGTATATATTTTTTTACCAAACACCTTTCACGACTTTCGCCCGATTCCTCTTGCATGGAAGAAAGTAGTGGCTTAAGAACTAAAAGATATGCGTATAAAAGTTAATATTTATTCTTGGAAACAAAATCATTTATGTTTTGCATCATATTGTCAGTATAAGGTTTTTTATTTAATGAATTTAATAATAAGAAAAAACAAAATTAATAAATAAAAATAAATAAAAATTTAAAAATAGCAAAATGTTGTTGAAAACCTAATGAACAAGCAAATTAATTGAAAATCAGAGAAAACTCTCTTTTGTTTTAGTCTTTTAAGTGAGAGAAATGTTAAACTATCATTCAGGACAAGGAAAGGTGGATAACTGGATAAATTAAAGTACTTTTCGGTGTATTCAGGAATTATATTTCAAATATTTCAGCACTTTCTTTTTTAATTGTTTCAAAAATGCCTTTTCAATCTGTTGATCAGATTTTTTTGGGGAGTGAGGGAACATGATCTTGAATTTAAATAAACTATCTTTCGATTTAAATTGTCAACTTGTAAAACTCACTGTTTGTATCAACTGTGCAAGGACATATACTATTACACGTCACTCCATACTGCGCAGCCTCTACTGCAATGCCCTTTTATTGAACAAATAATAGATATTTGACCCACGATACAATAATACCCTTTTTATTTTCAAACAGAAAATTTGAAATACCAGTAAAGGTCAGGAGTTTATTTTTTTACATTCTCATTGAAGTAGTTTTTTTTTCTTTTACAAAGATATATCTTAGTTTATTTTAGGTTAAGAAATAATTAGTGAAATATTTACCCTAGTGAGTCCAATGAGTCCTGCCTTTGCGGCCGAATAACCTGTGGATTTAGGGGATCCTACCAGCCCAAACGCCGAGGATATGTTCACAATTCTCCCCCATCCTAAAAGACGACGGTAAATATACATTTGTGATTGTTCCACCTGCATTTTGTCATACCTATTCTTCATTTGCTCATTTTGAAGAAAATCTTGTAATTTAGATAAAATCATAGGATACCCTAAGTCCGGTGAAAGCTGTATTTCTTACAAAATCTTCTTGTATTTGAAAGATTTTAGAATCAAATTTATTTATAATAAAATCAAAGTAAACATGAATTTCTTTTTTGGAATTCATTTTAAGGCTTTTTTAAGTTTCATGGATATTAAGTTTTATTAGTAAAGAACTGATTATAATGAAAAAAAAATAGTCTCTTTGAAAATGTTCGTAATAAATATGTATTTAAGGTCAAGATCTAGTAAATGACTTTAGATTCAATTATGACGTCATAATCAATTTACACGCACTTTTTCAGGTATATTACGGCTTCAAAAATTATGTTGAAAATAAAGCGTTTCATGGAGTTCAATTTAAAATCATGTCAAAAGTTATCCTGATACCTATATTGAATTTTAAATCATTTCAAAGAAGAGGTCAACAATATGTAAATTGTCGATGTCTGAGAGACTGTAGGCAATCTGGAAATATTTCTTTTCTCTAATATGTATTAAAAAAACCTCCCATGTTTATATATGATGAAATATATGGAGATAACGAACAGTATTCAAGCTCAAAAGTCCATTATACAATACAAAATAGGAGCAGAGCAAACACGGACCTCTAAACATCAGAGATGGGATCAGGTGCCATGGAGGAGTGAGCATCCCCTGCCGACCGGTCACACCCGCCGTGTGCTCCTTGTCATGATCGTTAAATAACGGAAAAATCCGTCGACAATTCAGTGTGTAAATAATGGTCTAACAATTAGCATGAAAAACGTCGGTCAGCATTTGACTCAATGATAAATTGTACTTGCTGACATTTTCTTCACATTTCATTCACAATGACATCCTTACAATGTCAAGGTTTTGTGATTTCGGAACTCCACACAAACCCTTGACATAAGTCGTTATTTAAAAGTTGGGCTTCTGGTTACACATGACGTAATGGGTAATTACAAACTAACAAAAGAAAAAAATATTTTTTTTCAAATCCGTCGTTATCAAATTGCCCAGCTCCAGGACATATTTTTGTGATTGTAAGGAGGAAGATCTTCAAAAAATTAATCCCGATGTTTCATTTAAAGTAACTAGTCACAAATCCTACAATATTGACACTTTCCATTTTAACGACGAGTCTTATTTGTTTACAAAACTTACCAACAATAAAAGCTGATTTCTGATTGGTTCCATTCCTAGACCAGGTACAAATGAAATACGCAGGTGTGTTAAGGCAGTACCCAGATCAAATTTCGGAGAATTTAGACTTTTTTTCGTAAAATGTAACATTGATAAATCGGAAAAGCCATAGATAAAACATTTACTATTATTATCCATTGTATAGACGTCATTGAGTCTTAGGCTAAAGGAGCACTCCACCACGACGTCATCACGTGACGTCTATAAATAGAAAAATTGCCTTAATGAAAAAGTGAAAAGTTCAACACTACCCAGGAGATAATTCATTTATTTGAGTGAAATGGTTATGTAAAAACATCACTGGGTCATGAAAAGTGCTGCGAGAATCCTACTCTCCCGACATAGAAAAAATATTCCAAAGTTTCGCATGAAACCTTACCAAAATTTTTACATTTTATACATACGATCAAGGAATTGTTATTAATTCATGTTAACCACACGATTCTAGCAGCACTTTCCAAGTACTATTGAATACAAGCTTTCGATACAAACAAAAATTATGTTTCAAAGTATGCGGCGTAGTGTTGAACTTTTGCATCTTTGTTGTTATAGAACGACAGAGGAAAGGCTGATCGGGATTTCAAAGCACTATCTGTGTGCGTTTTAATAAAGCATGATAAGAATATATCAGCTTACCTGATTCTTAATCTTTAATTCCTTATAAATCACACATAATATTCACGGTATATGCTTTAAAACTCCCATTTCATATATTTGTTTACATGAATTCTCGTCACCTTTAATTTCACTCGGCAAATATTTGATCAATAGTTATGACGTCATGGGTTTGGTATTTAATCCCCGTGCTAAATAAGTAGCTATCTATACCACCCAAAAACGGCAAGATTTAGTTTATATTATGTTTTGAATGATCCCATTCATTTCTTGGACCTGAAATTAAACTTTAAATATAGATATTAAGAAATCATTATTTCTAAAGTTCACGTCATACAGCTTCCTATGACATCATATTGTAAAGGCAAGTAGGATATCTCTGGGTGTAGCCTTAACATACCCGCGTAGTAGCTATCTAGCCCGACTTTTAAATAACGACTTATGTCAAGGGTTTGTGTGGAGTTCCGAAATCACAAAATTAAAACCTTGACATTATGAGGATGTGACAATGACAGTTTATTTTTTTTTTCGTTGAGTTTACCTTACGATTATGCCCCAGTGCACCTTACTTTAGTAGGGTATAGTTATAAACCATCATATAAGGAATTTATTTCTCACAATTGATGAATCTGTAGGCACCTTTCATTTAATGGATCTTGACTTTTAGCAACAGTTCATCTTTAACATTGTTTTTTTTCAATTTTTAATCATGTTTCTTTCAAAATCCTTTGTGTTATATATGGTTTATTACAAATTTTCTTATTGCTTTCACATTATCCCCTATTCTAAAACAAAACGCTATTACAATGAAATGTTTTCTTTTGTTTGTTTGTTTGTTTTTGTTTAGCATCCCTCTGGAGAAATTCTTCACTCATATGGAGACGCCACCACTTCAACGTGGAGATCTGCAAATTTTTGACTGATACTCGGCACTCAGGGCCATTGAGCAGTGAGGGATCTTTTTCGTGCCAGCATCTACTGCGACACGGGACCTCGGTTTATACGGTCTTATCCGAAGGACCGGTATCCACGTCCCACCGTGGAATTCGAACCCGCGACGTAAGGATCAACTCCTTATTCCGCGACTCTAGAGCGAACGCTCTAACCACTGCGCCACGCGGGCGACGAAAAGTTTCCTAATGAAGGAAATTTACAAAAGATATCATATAGTTATCTATAATACACAAGCAAAAAGGTAGTTTTTATAAATGAAATGTGGAGGTAACAAACTGTGATCATTCTCAAAAGTCAAAAAAGTCACTAATTAACAGCGAAGCGAACATGGACCTCTGAAAACATAGGTGCCATGGAGTAGTAAACATCTGGTCACATGCGCCGTACGCGTGTGGTCCCTGGCATGTTCGCCTAAATGTGGAAAAAATTCCCTTATCAATTCAGTGTGAAAACAATAACCTGTACATTTGCATAAAAGATGTTAGTGACGATTCAACTTAACGACAGATTGTTTTTGCAAACAAGGTAATTGCATCGACCACAGAATTTTCGAAACGTGATTTTATACGAAAATTGTTGGTATCTTTGTAGCAACAACTTGTTTGTAAATAGTCTGCCTTCTGTTAGAAAAGGATAATATATACGCAGCTCTGTTAAGATTGCATAAAGGGTGGGTTCTAAATTATACGGGAAATGCTTACTGTAACATCACACAAAAATAGCAATTCCTCATAATAACAGAAAATGAAAAAAATTGCGATTTTAAACTTCATATGAGTAATGAAATTACATCAGAACTTACCAATGCAATCATTTTTATCGCTACTTAAATCCCACAAAGCAAAGTATAAACAAGTCACTGATTGCAATGCACATGTCGACATGACGTCATCATGGTAAAATTTGACGCATTTTATTTGCAGTGAGAGGCGGATCAAGTAATTTTATCACAGTGATAAAATGCATTTAATTATTGAAGAGAATATTATTTGCAAATCTTAGGTAGACCATTAATACAAATCTGAAACCTTTGTTTAGTGCCTTTATTTAAAAACTATCGAGAGAATGAATCAATTCTACCGTGTTTTTGTACAGGGTTTGCATATTTCACACCGAGGTTAAATTGCCTTTATAGATCTTGAGATTTTTTTAAATATACACACCTTACCTTAAAAAGTGCTGCTGCTTTCCTGAAATCGAGAGCATTACCTAATAAATACACAAAATACTTCGTAAAGGTTCACATATTTTTCGACTACAGCTAAATAATTTGAAATTTAAACTAATAAAATGCGAATTCTATTTAAAGCAGCAGGACTTTCCACAAACTACAAGATATGAAGAAACAATTTATTACTTAAATTTTTTATTATAACTAGGGTATGCCCTTGCGATATTGAAATTTGTTCATGACCTACATACAGTACATATATTTATCTCGTGACTGTCAAATAACGTGAGCAAACCAAATTCAATACAGAGCGGGGTATTCAATGTTATTTCAATCAAAATTAATTAAAGTCATGTGATAATATAGTAGCTTAAAAATTAAATTCAGTTTAAAAAGCTATGTATTTATGCACGTTCATATTCCGTTGATTTCTTCGTAGTACACCTTAACAGTGCTGCGTAGATCATGCTCTTGCATATTGAATCACGTGGGAGACCTAAACTCCTTCAGTAGGTGATAATTGTATAATGGTACATAAATAAAGGACATTGGCGGCAAATATGATGAAACCATCACCTTAATCATAAGATTTTAAATTCTGAAGAGGATTTACTATGTCACATATGGATATTAAGATTTTCGGTTTTAAACGCCGTTTGAATTCCAGTGACCAACTGAGACAGAATTTTACTGTTGATATAACAGGAATGCAATTTTATAATTTACATTTAAATACAATTTATTCGAGTAGTTTAATTTTTTTTTCATAAATACTCAACAAATGGAAGTATCTATGTATATTACTTCAAAAATTATAATTATTCTTTTTAAGGTAGTTCTATACTCGGCACTAAATGGATTCAAGCTTGAAAAACTTGCTTTCATAACATAGACATACATTCCAGCAATGGATAGACATAAGAAAAATTATATTTCAACATGCTTATTTTTCTGCTATTGCCTCTCAGCAGTATATACCACAAAATTCCATATATTGAAATTTAAGAGAAGGTACCTGTCTTCAAATTTGTCAATAAATTAGAATTAAAATCTAGACAGTCAAGCTATAAAACCTAAAATAGAATGGAAACATGTTATTAAAACATATTTCATCATTGTTTTGTATGAATTTTTATAAATATATGCACTTTGTTGGGTTAAAGTATCAAAATGTAACACAAGAAACTATGCTTCACCGGTCAGTCTGGATCATTTTAAAATATATTTATGGACTCAGTCTTGGACTCAGTCTTTGAGAAAGTGTTTTATTTTTACAAAATAACATCTTAGGAAAAGAATTATTTAAAAAAAAATTACATGTTGATGCATTTTTTTTTCATAGTATAAGATTTGCACTATAGGGACCCCCATGAAAATTTTCTCTCAAAAATAATATTGTGCCATATTCTGCTATACATTTGTAGTTTGAGTGTATTTATAAAGTTGTACATACAGGGTGTCCCAGAATATATGATACCATTTCAAGATTCTGTAAGACCTAATGTAATAAATATTGGATTACAACAAATGCATTATAAATAATGTCCAATTTTATTCACATAATTTGACAGTCATTAAAAAAAAACAACAAATGGAGTTCACTTTGAAAAATGCTATGGTTTTTAAATGATGCCCTCTAAATGACGTTCTATCTGTGTAATGATAATGTCTAGACATTGTACAAAGTTCCTTAACTTGAGACAGCAGTGCCTGTCTTGGTAATAACTTCAGGATTTTTATCAGAGGTAAACCTTCTATATATGTTAAGGATTTTGGTTTAGGTTTAGCAGCAGTAACATAACACTAGGATTGATAATTACAGTTTTAAAATGCGGGTAGCTAGCTCTTTTGATAATCCATTTTCATTGAAATTGCAGTTTTTTGCAAAGGTTTGACGTAAATTTGATACGTTGCAATTTCATAACTGTGAGAATTTTTTTTGAATATTTTGTTGCTAAAAAATTGTACTTATCTATTTTTAGAGACTTATATCAAAGAAATTGGCCAAGGAATGTGTTCGTGGCAGGTATTTCAAATGGTATCATATATTTTGGGACACCCTGTAAAACAATAATTATACACATTCAGTACCTACTGTCCCTAAAATCCACCTTGTTTTAGAATTCTTTCAGAAATATATATACCACTTGTCAGTAAAATTGGAGACATTGGATCTGACCGTTATTAACAGATTCTGGCAAACTGGATGATCTGGGTATAGAAAGTTGGTGTGCTGCAAGTGAATAAACTATTTTCATTTACTACTATACTATTACATAAAAAAATATTTTTGCATTGTGCTTCAATCCGATCAGTTTGCAGGCGAGGAGGGTGTATGTGTCTATGAAAGTGTTAATTATTTAATTTCATATTTTGATGTTTGAAATAATGAAATTTATTAAAGTTGTCCCTGTCAAATCGTAGCCAATTCCTTCTCTTGCGAGCTATCAGTATTAACTTCACCTTGCCCGCCGACAAAAGTCTTTGACTGTCTGCCTTGCATCGGCTTTGATAGCATACTCCTGGTCCATTTTATCGGCTTATTCTCATCCAAAGAAACGTCGTTTATGCTATAGCTTTATTACCTCATCGTCTCTCTGTCAACATAAAGTTTTTTTCCCATCCTTTCCTTTTACTTAATTTCCCGTTAGACTTTCTTTGACGTGACCGACTTATAACAAAATCATTACCGGATATTTAAAACGCTGAGTAAAATTCAGATCAATCTAGTTAAAAAATTACATCTCGGAAAAAGGAAGCGTGGTTCCGGTTTTACCAATCGTTAAAGACGTAGTGCGAATATAGATCTACTTTAATGCTATCAAGGAGAGTACTACTCAGTTAAAAGAACTTATTTCATAGGCTTTCGGATTTTCTTCGATGAAACATGTTCAAAACAAACAACGCACCATAAAAAGAACTAAGTAGAAATTAATAATAATGTTATGGTAACAAGAGGCATTCCTACATTGTAGCTTTGATTTTATACACTCTATAGTACATAAATAAAATATATGTTTCCCTTAGTAGAATGATTAAAACACATATTGATACCGCGTCAATTTCTATATGAAAAACAAAAATAACACATCAGTGGTGTTACTCATTCCTTTATTTTTTATTTTTTTTTTTATGCTGTTGTTATTGTTCTTTGCTTGTTTGATGTTATCAATCTCAAAACTTTTGCCTTGTTTTTCACTAAATTAGGGTCAACATAAAATTGCTTTTAAATAGAACCGTGTCTTACCTTTCTTTTTCATTGACACAAAAAAGTGTTTAGAAAGATGAAATGGTGCCGTCAAATTTACAGTGATTTCTTCATCGAAACCCTCTAGCGTTTTATTTTCTAGGAGGTCAAGGAAGACAACCCCTGTAAGAAATTTTATTTCAACAGAAATATATTGATTATTCTTTAAATTGTAATAAATTTTCAAATATCTCATATAACGTTGTATTACTTATACAAGCTGAAGTTATAAAACATTTAAATATAAAAGTGTAAAAGCACTTTTTTACATATAGTTGATTTAGAGTTTTAAGGACAGACGATACGTTCCTCAATAATATATAATTTTTTCCAAGCTTTTGTCATTGAAGTATTGATACTTTAACAAGTTTACTCACAAAAAATGGAGGTACTTTACCAGGCTTTTGTGCAAGATACCAAAGGATAGTTTTCTAATATAATCCTTTTGGGGAAAAACCCTAATTTTACAATATCAATTTTTTTTAGTTTTGGATTTTTTAATGACGATTAGAAACTGGTTTAGAAATCAGAAGGTAATTAAAATTTTGAATATTTTTCACATATTACGAAGATTTACATAACAGATAATCTGAGGAACGTATCGTCTGCCCTTAACAATATAATAGATACCGATTAAAACTTTAAGAAAAAATGTCATTTTAACATTAACTTAGAATGCATTTGTTAACACTTGAAATATAATTTACCTGCATTATTTACTAATATATCTATACCAGCTGGAACAGCTGAATCAATTGTCTGGCAAAGATCAGTTATACTTTCTCTCTTAAGCAGGTTGCATTCAAAATACCGAACTTCCTTTTTGCATCTGTAAAAAAGAGTAACACGATTTTAAGGTGGAAAACATCAGCAGTTGCCCAAATTCCAGGAAATTGAAAATAAATCTCACTTTATACTTCCATCATTTCATATCAAAATTTACTCAGTACTTATGCAAAACAGATAATTTTAATAAAATGTTACATTTGGGTGAGTTTTTCGATGTTATCTGTGACAGTTTCTGCATCGTATCGGTCTATTCCGAAAATAGTGCATCCAGATAGGGCAAGGGATCTTGCAATTTCAGATCCCATGCCTCCACAAATACCGGTCACTAGAGCAGTTTTTCCGTTTAATGCCATACTAAAGTAAAAAAAAAATTAAAATAATATAAAATAATTAAGGCATATTATTCTTACAATGAAAAATATGATATTTTTAAATAAAAATATTAGCAACTATTTATAAATAAAAATAATAGCAACTTTTTTTGGTGTTGGTGTGTAACGATTCTTTCAAACATGAACATCTTGTATTATTCTTTGAATGTATTATACTGCTTGTTTACTGAATGTGCTTTGATGAAAAAGCATTCGAATTGATGTTTTGAGAGGAATATGGTGTAACATTTGACACATAAACGAAATATACCTTATTTAATTGAGCTTATTTAAATAACTATGATATCATAGTGTAATACTCAAGGAAAAAGACCCAGGAATTCATGTCCCACATGAATTTCATGTAAAATATTTAAATTTCATACTACATTATACTACATGTATATTTGATTTTTTTTTTTTTTTGTTTAGCTATGAAATTATATCCCTCTAAGCATATTTTTTTCCAAAAGTACGAAAAATTCACTCCACGAAAATTATTAATTTTTGAGTATTTATTTTTCCTACTTTCTAGAATATTGGTTATTCATGTTTTGTCACTAAAGGACCTCAAATGATTTAAGATCTGTCACAGTAGCCCATTAGTAGGGCTTTCATTTCGTAATCAGAGGGCTCATCTTCTATTCTCGTTCGCCGCACCATGTCAAACCTAAGACCTAAGCATCATTCAAATGATCTGAATTGATTTGCTGAACAAGCCAAATGATGTTATGTATTATCCATAATTCCTTTATTTTTATTTAAACAACGTTGATAATTAATGTAGAATGTTCAAGTTTAAGGACAGATGATACAAACTTTTATCAATTTTTTTTTTAGAACAACCACTTTAGTCCTGATTACATGAGTAAAATGAACAAGTTTAACCTAATAGATTTTAATTTTTTTTTTATTCAAAGTTTCACAAAAATGTGATTTTCATCGACAAAAAATATATATTAATAAGGATGTTTGCAGAAAGGTAGAATTTTGAACATCATAGAAAGTATACAAATTCGTAATATTCTAGGAATCTCTTACTTGCATCATTTACAATCAAAATAGGTTCAAAAATATATACCAATCCGGGTATCCATTTTTTTTGTACCATCCGTCCTTAACCGACGATTGAGCAGACACAATGTCAATAGATTCTACTTTTTTTTTTTTTTTTTTTTTTTTTTTTTTTTTTTTGATATCAAAGCTTTGTATTTAAATTTTAGATTTTCGTCTGAGACAAAATGCAAAAAATGTGTTAGGAACGCCTCACCACTACCTTATCAAGACAGCCCTGTAGATTCCTGTATATGTTTCATTGAAATTCCTACAGATAATTTGAATATTAAAATCATTACATATTTTGAATATAATTTAGTAAAAGAAACTCACAGGAAGACAGCTTTGCTGAAGGAATCCGGTCACTTTACTGCTATCTGTATAGCATATATACCTATAACCTAAGGTAGAAATGTTTAAACTACTTGTGTGTTACGATCTACAGTTATCTGGGCTGTTTAGCGGATAAAGTTGATAAGTGTCAGTGTCTAGATATCAAGCATCTGAAACATAATCATCTAGCGTGTCCATGTTTTTCTTTACCCTTAAGTCCCTGAAGCCTTCTACTTTCTCATTTTTCCGTTCGCTCACCGTTTGTTCACCGTTCGCTCAGCGTGCGTTCACCGTTCGTTCACAGTGCGTTCAGCGTGGGCTCTCCGATGACATTTTTGCGATCGGCTTTCACCAACCGCTTGTGTTCGCCGTTCACAAAGCGTTCAGCTTCGCTTACCGTTCGTTCACTTTGCATTTACTTTGCGTTCAGCGTTCACTTATCGTTCAGTCTTCATTGTCATTCGGAACACCGAAGTGAAAGGACTGATCTATTTAAGTAAAAAGAATGAAAATTATGGAAAGCCGTAGGGTACCCCCACATTATTATTATTTTTTCCTATATAATTATACCAAAAATAATTATCTCTTCCAAAAATAAAAATCTTGCTTTTTTGACAACATTATTATTTTTCCTGCAACAATTATAATCTTGTCTGTCAAACGGGTACACATTATTTTTATTTTGTCCTAAAATTATAATTATTCACACTTCACAATTATAATCTTGCCAGTCAATGTGGACACATTATAATGTTTCGCCTCCAAATAATAATTAATCTTGTCAGTCGATGTCTACATGCACACATTATTTTTATTTCGCCTCAAAATTATAATAATTATTCTTACTTAATAATTATAATCATGCCTGTCTATGTGTACACATTATTTTTATTTCGCCTCAAAATTATAACAATAATATTCCACATCGATCATACAATAATTATAATGTTCAACAATAATAATCTCGACCAGAAAAGATGCAACATTATTATTTAGACGCTTGACAAAATCAAACGTTTGTATGATTCTGATGCACAGCACAATTATAATCGTTCACCAATTTTGAAAAGGTAAGATTATTATTTGGACGCTTGACAAAGGAAACGTTTGTCTGCCGAAGATAATCACGTGACTCAAGGCCATGTGCTAGTATCAACAGTGCGGCAGTGCCAGTGAAAGTCAGGCGGTATGCTGGTAAGTAAAGATGATTTTGTGATATTAATGTACAAGTAAGTGATTTACATTCATTCGATAAAGGAAATGTCTCAGAAATCAGCTGTCAGCATATTGTAATTGAACTACGGCTTCCGAAGAAACTAGTTCGAATTATCTCTGTACCTCTGTATAGGGGATGGAGATTGCATGGTGATTTTATCTTCCATATGTAGATAAAGTGGCGATAAATTATATGATATATCTTTACTAACAGATGTATCTTTACTATCAGTATATGCTCGTATTTTACAGTTTTAGCTTGAATTTTCTCTGCAGTAAATCATTTACATTGAGTCTTACTGTCAGTTGAAAGTCTGACTATTGATGACTTGTCTTGATTTGCTGATTTTATGTAGTTATCTATGATTGGAACAAAACATTTCTCTTAATATGGCACCAAACACCTATGTTTGTGTCTTTGTAGTTTGTTGTTTAAAGTCCCTCTCAAGAATTTTCCACTCATATGGACCTATACTTGGCACTCAGGGTCATTGAGCAGTCAGGGATCTTTTTAGTGCCAGCACCTACTGCAACACAGGTTTATACGGTCTATTCCGAATGACCCGTCTCCACCTCCCGCAATGGGATTCGAACCCCCAACGTATGGATCAACTCCTTACTCCGCGACTCTAAAGCAAATGCTTTAACCACTGCGCCACGCAGGCGACCCTATGTTTGTTAACATAGCCTATGTTTGTTAACCTGAGCAAGAGCTATGTTATTGTTAATTTTTACATTTACCCGGTGTGTTCAATTAACTACGAGTTAACTGCACAAATCACTAAACACAATCAGGCAACACTCGTGTGTTGGATTTGGTTTTAGCTCACCTGAGCCAAAGTCTCAAGTGAGCTTTTCTGATCACAGTTTGTCCGTCTGTAAACTTTTCACATTTTCGACTTCTTATCAAGAGCTACTGGGCCAATTTCAACCAAACATGCCATAAAGTATCCGTGGGTAAAGGGGAATCAAGTTTGTTCAAATGAAGGGCCATGCCTTTTTCTAAAGGGAGGTAATTACAAATTAGTGAAAAATTAATGGCATCTTTTAAAAATCTTCTCAAGAACCACTAGGCCAGGAAAGATGAAACCTGTGTGGAAAGACCTTCAGATAGCGTAGATTCAAATTTGTTTAAATCATGACCCCAGGGGTTAGGGTGGGGCAACAATGGATGATCAAAGTTTTACAAAAGAATACATAGGAAAAATCTTTAAAAAAATTTCTTCTCAAGATCAGCAAAGCAATGATTGGTGATATTTATATGGAAGCATCCTTAGGTAGTATAGATTCAGATTTGTTCAAATCATGACTCCTTGGGGTAGAGTGGGGCCTCAAGGAAAGTACCCAGTTATAGGGGAAAAAAATCTATAAAAATCTTCTAAAGCCATGATTAGTGAAAGAAATATGGAAGCATCCTCAGGTAGTGTAGTTTCAAATTTCCTCCAATCATGCCTAAGACGCTGCTCAATGACCTTTTGAACAAAAAAAAAATTCACTTCTGTTTTTCCAGCCACTGCCATTAAAAGAGTCAATTGACAAATTCTTAAATATGAGAAATTCTACATTTTTTTGTTCAATCTTCAGTCACCATGAGAAAAAGAAATTATGCTTTAGTTTTTGAATTATTTGCACATTTAATTTTAGGAGCAACAAAGAGTCTTGATTTTTAGAGGCAGGTTTTAAAGAAAGAAATCAGTGTTGTAAAGAAAGAAAAAGATTTTCCACTCAAAGAATTATGGATGACACAGAGGTAAAAAGGACAATAATGGTTCTAAAGAAAGAATTAAGAAATTATTTATTTATTACATTGGCAGATTTACCCAGGGGAAGGGGGGGGGAGGGGGGGGGTAAGAAAATGTAATGGGTTCTGACAAATTTTTACATTGAGATTTTTTTAAAATTTATTCTGCAGAAAATATAAATTTTAGGATGTACATAATCTAGTAGGTGCTATATTTAGATTAACACTATTTTGATATGTTTAAAACAGACATCTACTTAATAATTTATTATTTACGATTTAGCTCACCTGAGTCTAAGGCTCAAGTGAATTTTTCTGATCAAAGAGTGTCTGGCATCTGTCTGTCATGTATAAATGTTGTGTGTCATCCGTAAATTTTCAACTTTTCAAAGTTTTTGTCCAGAAATCAGTCCAATTTATCACAAGGTAATACTGGGTGGAGAGGATTTAATTTCATTCAAATGAAGGGCCAAGGGGAGATAGTTAAGAAAAAGTTAAAGTTTGGTGAGTGTCATTTGAAAATCTTCTTCTCAATAACCACTGGGTCAGGAAAGAAAAACGTGTGGAACAATCCTCAGGTAGTGTAGATTCATATTTGTTTAAATCATAACCCCCGCGGTTAGGATGGGGCCACAATGGACAATCAAAGTTTTACACAAGAATATAAAGGAAAGATAATTAGAAATCTTTTGAGGCCATGATTAGGCTAAGGTAAATAAATTGTATGTTTCATATTCCAACCCGAGAAAAAATAGGTAGGTAGGCAAAACATTTTATTTTATTTTAACATTTTATAAGTTAAAATTCAACTTTCACAATAAACAAAATGAGAAAAACAAAAAGTTCATTTCTTTTTCCCAAAAGGTTGGCTTACTAATGGCATTTCTGTTTAATGTGTATAGGATATGCATTTTCCCAAACACCGAAGTGATCAAGATTTGGATCTCTAATAGAGAAAATGGAATTGTTTACTTCCGGAAAGATATCAATGGATAAATTTTTCAGGGTCGGCTCATATATTTTAGGGTTGATCGGGGAACCGGAAACAAACAATTTATTTATCTAGGCCTTAGTCAAAGAAATAGAAAACATCATCAGTAAGTGTAGATTTAAGTTTGTTCAAACCATGTCTGCTTCCCCTCCCCTTGGGATTAGTTCGGACCCAATGTGAATTTTAACTTTTCAATACTGAACGCCAAAGAGCTCAAGTGAGCAATGTGGCCCATGGGATTTTTATTTGACCATAGTCATTTCTATGCAAAATAGCCTAGTGTATGTTCATTACGATTTTTTTTTTTTTTTTTTTTTTTTTTTTTTTTTTTTTTTGCCATACTTTGCCAATAAAGATACGGTATAAAATTGTCAAAAGAGTTTAAAGATTCTTAAAAAATTTACAGGCAAGTTACATTTTTTGTACAAAGGATATAGTGAGAACAATGGGAAGGGTTTTTTTCCATAAAGGGAAATAACTCTTGGCAAATGGACAATTTTTTAAATTCATATAAGAAATGCCAGTTCTGTTCACACAAGGAATACCCAATTTGCTGTCACATTGAAAGCCTTCCACTTGTCATACTTATCATGAAAAAAATCTCCATCCTACCCAGTCCCCTTGATTATGCATGATAATTATAAAAACTCTAATTGTGTTTTGAATGTTATTTTTCAGGGTTCAGGAACCATAAATTTGATGTTGGAGTCCTAACTTCACACTGATGGACTTTGAGCATGTCATAAGTTTAGGACCTATGGACAAAAATCTGGCAATTGGAAGATAACACAGCCTTGATAAAAATCAGAGAAATCTCGATAGAAGAGTGTGCTGGTCTGGACAAAAAAATTGCAATGTGAATAACTTTGAAGAAAGAAGAGTCTTCGCGAATTTCAGAGAATTCTTGAAGAAAAGAATGCATATGTTGTTCCTGATTAATTTGTACATGAAATTTGTCCTTTTGACATCATTTGACACTCCATTTGAAGTGATGCATTTTTGATAAATTTCTATTTGAAATATGTCCATTTGATACTCCATTTAAAATGTCACATCCATGTCTCAGATTACTGCTGATGAACTAGGATCTGCATGTTTAAAAAAAAAAAAACTTGAATTTCTGCATTTAAATTGATTGAATTTATTAGCTCACCTGAGCCGAAGACTCAAGCGAGCTTTTCTGATCAAAATTTGTCCGTTGTCTCTCATTGTCATTGTAAACTTTAATAATTACGAAATAGCGAAAATTTAATGGCACCATTAAAAATCTTATCTAGAACCAATGGGCTAGGAAAGATGAACCTCATGTGGAATCATTGTCAGGTAGTGTAGATTCAAGTTTGCTCAAATCATGACCCCCTGGGTGTAGGGTGGGGCCACAATGAAAGTTCAAGCTTTTAGTAAATAAAGGTCACAGTAAAAAAAAAAATATGTAAGCATCCTTAGGTAGTGTAGATTCAATTTTGTTCAAATCATACTTCCCCTTTTTAGGGGTAGGTCGGAACCACTTGTGCATTTAAACTTTTCAATACTAAACTGCTTTTTGCTTTTTTCCTAGCCACAGTACTCAGGTGAGCGAGGTCGCCCCTGGGCCTCTTGTTAAATTTGTATATATGTATAACAAAGTAATCGAGGCATTTGCTATTTGAATATTTTGCAAATAGTTTCTTTGCCATTTTCCTGAAAGTAATTTGCACATTTATTTTATTTAAAGTTATCTGGTAATGATGTGTTATTAACCTACCCATTTGGTGACAAGAGGTACATTATTATTTTGTAATATTTACTCATTGTCGAAAAATCAAGACCAAAAATCGCCACTCAGGGCGGGTAAGGAGATGGAATGTACTAAAATTATATGAAAATGGATAATAAATTGCGATGATTTTTTTTTATGGTGTTGTCTTGGATTTGAATGAAAAACTGGAGTATTGACACTCAAATTGAGTACACTCCACAAAGGGAAGAAGAAGAAGAAACATGCACAGGAAGGCATGTTGGAAAATCCGGATTGACTTATTGGAGTTCTGTCATAATTGACCCAAATACTGTTCACCAACATTGAAAATATATGTTCAAAATATGGGAGCTACTATATGGCCTATATAGGAGCTCCCTATATTTTGAACATGATTCAGGTCTACATTAATGAAAATAGAGGAGAGATTTTAGAAAATCAAAATTTCCACTTAGCCATAAATGAATAAAAAAACAAGATTTGTTTGTGAAACAATGATGCAGCTTAGCAGCTTAGGTGAAGGTCAAAGTTTCTCAAATGCAAGTTAAAGTCCAAGGTCAAGGTATCAAAAATGTTGTTACCTAAAAGCAGGTCTTGTCTCAAAGGAATATGCCTGTAAAATATGAGAGTCCTAGCACTAACTGTTGAAAAGTTATGGTGAAGTTTTTTTTCAAAAGTAAGTCAATTATCAAGGTCAAAATAATGGTGTCTAAGGGAAGGTCTTGTCACAAGAAATACATGTGAAATATGAAAGCACTGAACACCAACAGCAACTGTTCAGAAGTTATGGCCAAGCTAAGGTAAAAATTTGGTAAAATTTTGCAAATGTGGGTCAAACTCCAAGAGATCAAATAAAAGTAGTAGTGTTTATTTATTATAGTGACATGTATTTAACAAAATAGATAATCACTTACAATTATATCACTTTTTACAAACACCTGGCACGATGGACCTATATGTCACCTTTAAGACATACTATTATATACTTGTATAATGTTTACCCAAAGAAAGGTCTTGTCACAAGGAATACACATGTGAAATATGAAAGCCATAAGCTCCAACCAATCAAACATTATCGACAAGGTTTAAGTTTTTTGAGAACAAACAGACAGACAAACAAGGCATAAACCTGAAATACTAATGCAAAAGGTCTACTATATTATACAGATTTGTTCACAGTGTACCTTAACCAAATTTTGGCCATAATATTGGTTCAAAGAAAGATAAAAATTAGAAAAATCTATGCAATTTTTTTCCACATCAATATCGGAAAAAAGAGTTAAAATTCCTTAGAGTTACATAAAATTAGATCTTATGATTATATGCAAAATCCTGTATATGTGTCTGATAATCCATAAATTATACATGTTACATGTACACATTTTAATATAAAAATGAGTTATGCAGTACCTCAATATGCTAGACCTAGAGAAGGAATTCACACTCAAATCTAGTATTGAAAAAAACTACATGTAGGTAGATTTCCAAACAAGAGGCCCAAGGGCCTTAACGATCACCTGTGTACAATACAACAATTTAGAGGATCCATAAACTGATAAATGAAGCTTTGTTGCCCAAAAGCAAGAAAAATAGTATGATTAGCATCAACAACATAATTGGTCTAGTATCTATCTTCCCCCCCCCCCCATTTATCACTATTATCATGCAGACTATTAACAAAATGTCTATTTTTTAACCCCATATTGGCCTCTCTTGGCCTTCAAAGAACATTTAAAAAGATGTTATTTTTGTCTCATTTTTATTCATCCATTATTTCCAGGTCATTAAAACTATGAAAGTACTTTTTGTATTATACAATAAATATTCTTGCATAATTCTCTTATTCTATTAAGCTTTCAAATACATTATTTACATTGATTAATTACCAAAGGTGAATGGCAAAGGGGAATCACTTTGCTCAGCAGGATACAAGTTAATTGAGTCCTGGCCAGGACCAGAACACTTCACATAATGGTCAAGGTCTTCAAAATTCTGGTACAAATACCCTTGCATATTAAAACTTGTACTCTGTTTGCCTTGACCTTCCCCAGAAGCATAGAAGATTTTCAAAGAAATGCATTTTCACTATAATATTAAATAAATAAAGCCCCATCCTTACACCAGAAGATCTGACCCATTGGCCATGAACTCACAATTCTGGAAGAAGCACCCTTGCTCATCATAACTATACACTTGTTTCTTTACTTTATAACCAGTAGTAGCAAAAATATTTTGAAAGAAATTATGCATTTTACTATATAATCAATAGAGCCCCCCCCCCCCCCATCACCAGAACCCCTGACCCAGGGGCCATGAATTTCACAATTTTTGAAGAGACATTCTTCCTTATCATAACCATGCACTTTCTTTGTTTGAAAAATACCCAGGAGCAGAGAAGATTTTGAAAGAATTTATGCCTTTTCCCTATGTAGTCAATACAGCCCCACCCTAACACTAGAACCCCTGACCCAGGGACCATGAAATTCATAATTTCTTAGGAGGCAGCCATGCTCATCATAACTATGTACTTAGTTTATTTAATATCCAGGAACAGAGAAGAAGATTTTCAAAGAATTAATGCAATTTTACTATATAATCAAAAGAGCCCCGCCCTAGCACCAGAACCCCTGACCCAGGGGCCATGAAATTCAAAATTTTGAAAGAGGCACTCTTGCTCATCATAACTATGTACTAAGTTAGTTTATTTAATACCCAGGAGCAGAGAAGAAGATTTTCAAAGAAATAATGCACTTTCACTATATGTTCTACAGAGCCCCACTCTAGCACCAGAACCCCTGCCCCTGGGGCCATGAATTTCATAATTTTGGTAGAGAGCTCAATGCTTATTACAATCATGCCAACAGTTTGACTGCTTGATGTCCAGGAGTAAAGAAGAATATGTTTAAAGATTGCATTAATTTTAGTGGTTTTAGCCCCACCCCTCAGGCCCCATGGGAACAGGGACCATGAAATTCACAATATTTTTCCCTTCACCCATAGATGCTATATGCCAAATTTGGTTAAAATTGGTTAAGCGGTTTCAGAGAAGAAGCTAAAAATGTTCAAATGTTAACACACAATGCACGACGCACACCACACGGCGACGGACGAAAACAGATAGCAATAGGACACCTGACTGACTTAGGTGACCTAAAAATATAAGCACAAAACAAGACTCAAGTAATTAATTTATTATATTTTTCTGGCATAAACTTTTTTTTCTTAAATCAATCCACACAAGAGAGAAATGAAATATCTCTAAATTCCATTAACTTTATATCGGTGTCCTGTTTGTGTGGGATTTTTATCTGCTATTACATCTGTACATATTTTGTATTGCTAATCTTGAAATGCTTAAAGACTGATATCATGGACTCTGCTCTCTCAAATTAGATAAACCATCAAGTCAAAAGCTTATAGGCTCAGTGTTACAGAACTAATAGTACAGAATTAAGTGATGGCAAAAGGTCTGACAGTCTATTAATCCATCTGAATCTAAACAGATCTTTTTCCTTCTTCAGATCCTTTTCTTTCAAACAAAACTTATTCAAAGTTAGTTATGACGTCATCAATAGGAAGTACTGAAATATAACAAAATTAATATTTTACCTGATTGTTGATGAATTAAATAACACATTATACGAGACCCATGGGCCACAGTGCTTACCTTAGTCACCTTGGTCCTACACATGTAGTGTTCTGGTTCTGAAGAATTTTTTAAAAATGTCCCTTTTTTCCCAATGAAAAATGACCCAATATTGTGGCCTCATCTTAGCCTAACTCTTTATAATTATATTAATTTTAACCCCAATAACATGTCCTGCTGTCCTTCCATCACACTTTGAACTTCATATGCTGATACATATAAATTATTAATGAGAGCTACTCAACAGCATGAACTTTTTTGACCTTGACCTCACTTTTCTTAAATTTTTCTTTAGTTCAGTTTCAAAAGCTATTTAAGATATTTTTTCCAAACCTTATATATGTGCTGATACATATTGATGGGATCTATTCAATGTCATAATCATTATTTTACTTGACCTTTCCTTTGACCTTAATCTCACTTTCCTTAAATAAGTGAGTAGCTCAGTTTCAAAGAAACTATTCAAGAGATTTTGATTAATCTTCATATGCTTATACATATTGATAAGAGCTATTCAGTTGCATGAACATTTTTAATCTTGACTTTTTTTTCAAATTTGTGTTAAGCTCAGTTTTAAAGAAATAATCATGATATTTTTATCAAACTTTATACACTGAAACATTTTGAAGAGTGTTTTTGAACTGCAACAACAATTGTTGACCATGACTTTCCCTTTGACCTTGATATCACTTTTTTTCTTATATAAGCACATAACTCACTTTCAACAAAACTATTCAAGATACTTTTATGTAAGCTCTGATACATAATTTGTTGAGAATTCATCAACTTTGTTCATTTTTTTTTTACCTTGACTGTCCCAATGACCTTTTCTTTCCTTTTATTGTATGCATTTATAAAACTAAGTTTTACAAAAAACAAACAAACAAACAAAAAACTATTATAGATATCATCATCAAACTTCATACACAAATTTTCATGTTGCATTAATGATATACTATGGGTGGGGATTCATGTCCTATGGACAAACTTCTAGTCAGTAGTATATTCCCATGCAGATTTTTAATCCCATATTTTGGCTCCATCCTCTCAAAGGGGGTGTTAATTGAACATGAAACTATACTATATGTATGTAAGGGAACTTTCACATAAGTTTCAACTTTTCTGCCCAGTGGTTCTTGAATAGAAGATTTTCAAATGACACCATCAAACTTTAACTTTTTCTTAATTATCTCCCCTTGGCCCTTCATTTGAATGAATTTAAATCCTCTCCACCCAATACTGCCTTGTGATAAATTGGGTTGATTTCTGGAAAAAAACTTTGGAAAGTTGAAAATTTAGAGACGACACACAACATTTATACATGACAGACAGATGCCAGACACTCTTTGATCAGAAAAATTCACTTGAGCCTTAGACTCAAGTGAGCTAAATTGTAAATAATCAATTACTAAGTAGATGTCTGTTTTAAACATATCAAAATAGTGTTAATCTAACTATAGCACCTACTAGATTATGTACATCCTAAAATTTATATTTTCTGCAGATTAAATTTAAAAAAAATCTCAATGTAAAAATTTGTCAGAACCCATTACATTTTCTTACCCCCCCCCCCCTTCTCCTGGGTAAATCTGCCAATGTAATAAATAAATAATTTCTTAATTCTTTCTAACCATTATTGTCCTTTTTACCTCTGTATCATCCATAATTCTCTGAGTGGAAAATCTTTTTCTTTCTTTACAACACTGATTTCTTTCTTTAAAACCTGCCTCTAAAAATCAAGACTCTTTGTTGCTCCTAAAATTAAATGTGCAAATAATTCAAAAACTAAAGCATAATTTCTTTTTCTCATGGTGACTGAAGATTGAACAAAAAAATGTAGAATTTCTCATATTTAAGAATTTGTCAATTGACTCTTTTAATGGCAGTGGCTGGAAAAACAGAAGTGAATTTTTTTTTTGTTCAAAAGGTCATTGATCAGTGTCTTTGGCATGATTGGAACAAATTTGAAACTACACTACCTGAGGACTTCCATATTTCTTTCACTAATCATGGCTTTAGAAAATTTTTATAGATTTTTTTCTCCTATAAGTGGGAACTTTCCTTGAGGCCCCACTCTACCCCAAGGAGTCATGATTTGAACAAATCTGAATCTATACTACCTAAGGATGCTTCCATATAAATATCACCAATCATTGCTTTGCTGATCTTGAGAAGAAAAATTTTAAAGATTTTTCCTATGTATTCTTTTGTAAAACTTTGATCATCCATTGTTGCCCCACCCTAACCCCTGGGGTCATGATTTAAACAAATCTGAATCTACACTATCTGAAGGTCTTTCCACACAAGTTTCATCTTTCCTGGCCCAGTGGTTCTTGAGAAGATTTTTAAAAGATGCCATTAATTTTTCACTAATTTGTAATTACCTCCCTTTAGAAAAAGGCATGGCCCTTCATTTGAACAAACTTGATTCCCCTTTACCCACGGATACTTTATGGCAAGTTTGGTTGAAATTGGCCCAGTAGCTCTTGATAAGAAGTCGAAAATGTGAAAAGTTTACAGACGGACAAAATGTGATCAGAAAAGCTCACTTGAGACCTTAGATCAGGTGAGCTAAAACCAAATCCAACACACGACTGTTACCTGATTGTGTTTAGTGATTTGTGCAGTTAACTGGTAGTTAATTGAACACACCGGGTAAAATGTAAAAATTAACAATAACATAGCTCTTGCTCATGTTAACAAACATAGGCTATGTTAACAAACATAGGGTCGCCTGCATGGCGCAGTGGTTAAAGCATTTGTTTTAGAGTCGCGGAGTAAGGAGTTGATCCATACGTTGCGGGTTCGAATCCCATTGCGGGAGGTGGAGACGGGTCTTTCGGAATAGACCGTATAAACCTGTGTTGCAGTAGGTGCTGGCACGAAAAAGATCCCTGACTGCTCAATAACCCTGAGTGCCGAGTATTGGTCCATATGAGTGGAAAATTCTTGAGAGGAACTTTAAACAACAAACTTCAAAGACACAAACATAGGTGTTTGGTGCCATATTAAGAGAAATGTTTTGTTCCAATCATAGATAACTACATATTAAAATCAGCAAATCAAGACAAGTCATCAATAGTCAGACTTTCTACTGACAGTAAGACTCAATGTAAATGATTTACTGCAGAGAAAATTCAAGCTAAAACTGTAAAATACGAGCATATACTGATAGTAAAGATACATCTGTTAGTAAAGATATATCATATAATTTATCGCCACTTTATCTACATATGGAAGATAAAATCACCATGCAATCTCCATCCCCTACACAGAGGTACAGAGATAATTCGAACTAGTTTCTTCGGAAGCCGTAGTTCAACTACAATATGCTGACAGCTGATTTCTGAGACATTTCCTTTATCGAATGAATGTAAATCACTTACTTGTACATTAATATCACAAAATCATCTTTACTTACCAGCATACCGCCTGACTTTCACTGGCACTGCCGCACTGTTGATACTAGCACATGGCCTTGAGTCACGTGATTATCTTCGGCAGACAAACGTTTCCTTTGTCAAGCGTCCAAATAATAATCTTACCTTTTCAAAATTGGTGAACGATTATAATTGTGCTGTGCATCAGAATCATACAAACGTTTGATTTTGTCAAGCGTCTAAATAATAATGTTGCATCTTTTCTGGTCGAGATTATTATTGTTGAACATTATAATTATTGTATGATCGATGTGGAATATTATTGTTATAATTTTGAGGCGAAATAAAAATAATGTGTACACATAGACAGGCATGATTATAATTATTAAGTAAGAATAATTATTATAATTTTGAGGCGAAATAAAAATAATGTGTGCATGTAGACATCGACTGACAAGATTAATTATTATTTGGAGGCGAAACATTATAATGTGTCCACATTGACTGGCAAGATTATAATTGTGAAGTGTGAATAATTATAATTTTAGGACAAAATAAAAATAATGTGTACTCGTTTGACAGACAAGATTATAATTGTTGCAGGAAAAATAATAATGTTGTCAAAAAAGCAAGATTTTTATTTTTGGAAGAGATAATTATTTTTGGTATAATTATATAGGAAAAAATAATAATAATGTGGGGGTACCCTACGGCTTTCCATAGAAAATGCAAGGGTCTATAGGTCTAAGAAATCCAATAGCTTAAAAAATCATTATTTTATGAAGAAAAAATATTTCCAATATTTATTTTTTCATTAAATTAATTGTTATGTTATTCAATAATTTATATAATTATTATGTTATTCAATAATTTAATCTACAAAATAAATATCGTTATGAGTATATATCCATGTACATGTACAACGATGCTGAAATATTAGATTGAAACAAGGCAGTATACAGGTCATACAGACGCTGCAACATTTCGTTGCTAAACTGTATGTCACAGACGACAATTCATTGAGAGAGAGATACTCAAATTCAACTGATTAACCACCGCCAGCATAATTACGAAATTATTCATTTCCAGCACATTTTTCAGTTGCTGTAGAAATACATGTAGTACTAGTTCTAAGAATTATAGATAACATTCTGGAAGTCTACAGTGTACTTGTTTGTTTCCTTTTTAACGTTCCTCTCGAGAATTTTTCTCTCATATGGAGACGCACCACTTGCTGATAGACGGCTGCAAATTTTGACTAATACTAGGCAGTCAGGGCCATTGAGCAGTGAGGGATCTTTTTCATGCCAGCACCTACTGCGAGTCAGGACCTCGGTTTATACGGTCTCATCCGAAGTACCGGTCATCTCGTCCTGCAGTGGGATTCGAACTACAGTACCAACCAGACCCAACCTGACACAAAGCAGTCCCAGAGAAGTCCCAAAACGGTCCCAGAGCAGTCCCACAACAGTCCCAGAGCAGTCCCACGGCAATCCCAACAGTCCCAGCGGTCCCAAAAAGCAGTCTCAGCAGTCCCAGAAAGCAGTCCCAGCCGTCCCGTGGGCGGGGTTAATTAATTTAATGGGCGGAGCTTACTCAGAATGAGATTACCAAAAAACAATGTAACTATATAAAAGGCAGTTGAAATTGATGAGCAATTCTTTCTGAGTAGTATCAACAATTATTTACAATTCTTACGCGACAGTCATTTCTGAACTGTTAAGAAAATCACAGTACGCGTATAGAAACAAATTATAATTATTGAATGAGGAAGACGTTCACACCTATTAATAACATGAATAATTAAACACAATTATTTGGTATATCAATTTTTAACCAAAATAAACCAATTTCTTTATTTTTTGTGATTGATATTGGTTTTCATATTTATTTTTTTATATAGAAAATTAAACTTGAATTGTTTTCTTTATACTAGAATTAGCTTAAAATAGATAATAGTAATTATAGAGCAAGGCCGATTCCCATACTATACTCTGAATGCATTTTTCTTAAGTATTGGAGCTTTTGAAAAATTCTTTGTTAAACATTTCCGAGTATTATATTTCAGTCATGATTATTTTCAATGACGTCCCAATTTAACTATCTTTAGATTCTCAGTTTTAAGTGTTTTATTATATAAATGTTCGAATGTACATCTGTAAATCATACAAATGGAACCCTCAGATTATGTTCAAAATTAATTAATCCCGAAAAAAAATTATACACAATTATTGAAACTAAGATTTTTTGCAGGAGATAGATTGAAATTAGTGTCAATGTTGACCAGCGGGTTCAGTGATGTGTAACACTGATACCCAAATAACATGCATTGACTTTCTGTTAAATATGCCCAAAGGCGATTGAAACCTCAGGTGTTGACACCATTTTATACAATCCCATTGTATTAACCGGCCAGGTAAACACAAACAAAAGAAATAAGAAACAAGTCACAATTCCCGATATTTTCAAATGTTTATTTTTTAAATAAATGTACTCTTTTAATAAATTGTTTATAAATTCAAAACTAATTCATAAATAAATTCCCGAATAATTGTTCACATTGTTTATGTGACAGAAATTTGGTAGAATAATTTTATTTCATGGTCATTAAATAAATTATTAGGTTTTATTTGAGGGTGGTAAAAAATAGCATGGAGTGCTCTTTTTTAAGCATTGTATTAGCTTTTTCATTTAAGAAAAAAAATCCAGAACAGTACGTTCCTCTGAATACATGTATCTAACTGAAATGACAAGTTTGTTTGTTTTTTGTTTGTTTTTTTTTTTTAAATAGTGCTAATGCAAACTTTGAGTACATATGTAATTTGACAGCATTAATTTATTAAATAGGCCTTGATAATTTTTTTTTTTTCAAACACCTGCATTGAAGTTTAATTTAAGGGATAAAAATCATCCCATGACTTCCCTTTTTTAAGTACTTTTATTTTCTTTAAATTAATTCTAGACTACAATTGTGTAAATTTACAGCCCTCTGAAGACATTTAGTAATTACATGTATAACTATCTCTATTTATTCAATTTTTGTAAGAAATTAATACTTGTTTTTTTTATATTTGTTTTTATCTTAAACACCTCTCTGCAGAAAGTAAAAAAAAAAAAACAACAACAAGGAGCTGCAAATTCAGAATACACAAGGGGCGGAGCTATCATGTCACTCAGAACCTTTTCACGGATGAGTGAACAAAGCAGTCCCAGGGACTGCTGGGACTGCTGGGTCTGCTTTCTAGAGCAGTCCCACAGGAGTCCCATAGCGGTCCCAGAGGAGTCCCACAGCGGTCCCAGAGCAGTCCCACAGCAGTCCCGGAGCGGTCCCAAAGCAGTCCCGGGGACTGCTTTCTTGGACTGCTTTGGTGTCAGATTTGGTCTGGTTGGTACTGTATACGTTTTGACGTACATTAATAGTGTGGTTAAAAAAATCTTTTTTAATTGTAATATAATAATAAATAAACAAGCATTCTGAGAATATTGCATTAGCAACACTAGTTCCCTACCGGCAAGCGTAATCTGGTTCCCGTTAAGAATTGAAAATGCCATAATTCCGTCAAAACTTAATGAAGCGGAACGAAATGCAAACATGATCTTTAACTAATCAAGGTAAAGTCACATACTAAAAATCAGTTTAGTATCTGAAAGCGTTTTGAAGAAAATTGCGGAAAACCCTTAAACATTGAAAAGGCCGTAATTCCGTCAAAAATCAAGAAGCGTAACGAAATGCAAACTGGATCTGTAACTCATCAAGATACACTCACATACCAAAAATCAGCTCAATACCTACAAGCGTTTAGGGTAAAAGTGCGGAAAACCAAGTGGGACAGACTGACAGACAGACAGACAGCTAGACAGACGGACAGATGGACGGACAGACTCAGAGGAAACCTATAGCCCCCTCCGGTTTCACCGGTAGGGGACTAACAAGCAAAGTTTTGGAAATTAAAGGGGATCAGCTTTTCTTCTCTTCATATAATCATAGTTTATGGTCAGAGAGAAAACTGTAACTATATGTTTGTCCTTCGATATGATTTAGAGCTCCCCACCCTCTTTTTTTTTAAATCAGCCACTTATGCAGTATTTGCAGTATAATTTAATAAACATTAAACAAGAAGTCAATGAATTTTATGATATAAATATCAGTCTCAAGACATACAAAGAAAGTCATTGGTCATTTGCAAAATTATTTTGTTAAACACATTCTTACACACAAGTACTCTGAAGTTAATATTAAAAAATATGCTTGAGTTTCTGATTGACAATATCTATGTAGTTTTCGAAGAACAGGTCTTCAAAAAATCTGTCGGAATCTCCATGGGTACCACGTGCGTCCTCATATTAGCAGATTTATTTCCATCCATTTGTATCCATATGAAGCAAAATTTATTCAAAAACATCTTCACAAGAAGGAAAAAAAAACACTTGCTGTAAACTTTTACTCGACATTTAGATATATAGACGACATCGACGTATTTTCAATTAACAATAGTCACTTTCATTCATATGCTGACTCGATATATCCCGGTGAGCTTGAAATAAAAGATACCACAGAGTCTGACACATCAGTTTCATATTTTGATATTTCACTAGAAAAAGACTAATGATAACCTAACAACAAAGCTTTATGATAATCGTGATGACTTCATTTTTTCGATTCGTCAACACCCCCTACTTATGTAGCAATATACCCCTATCACCTGTTTACGGGGTTTTTGTTTCCCATTTGATTCGATACGCAAGAGCAAGCTCTACGTATGAAAAGTTTTTTTTTAAAACAAGCAAGCTATTGACAAACAGGTTGATGAAATAAGGATATCAATAGTTTCGTTTGAAGTCATCATTTCGCAAGACATTGTCTGCAAATATAACCTTTCATTAAGTCAAATGCTGACTAACGTTTCCCATACTAATTGTTAGGCCATTATTTACAAAATGAATTGTCTACAGATTTTTTCCCAGTCATCACAAGGAGCACACGGGGCGTGTGACCGGTTGGCAGGGGATCCCAACTCCTCCATGGCACCTGATCCCACCTCTGATGTTTTCGAGGTTCGTTTTTGCTTTGAGCTTGAATACTTTTCGTTATTTTCATAAATTTCATGTACAAAATCGGATACAAATTTATGCAAGCTTGTTTGATCAATTTACAATCAAGCAAACATTTATGAAGGCGGTAGACTTCATGCATCAGGCTCCCTACAATACAAGGTCATTGAGAATTGAGAATTGAGGTTTATGGGTGCAAGATTTTTTCTTATAACAGCCATTCTACTATAAAAGGACCAATTCAGGGTATAAAACATGAAAAAAATAATTGTTTCAAATAGGAAAATGAACATCATAATTCTCTAAACGACATATCAGAGAACTTGAAAAATAGAATTGTCCACAAATCTGGCACCGTTCACTTTTTACAACATTTTCAATATACCATTGATTTTAAAGTAATGTTACGGAAGTTCATGCTTGATCAGGTCTTTTTTTTTTTAAATAAAGCTGAATTTTACCAATTTTTCGTTTTCTGGTGTTCAGTATAGAACGCTAAAGTGTGATTCATGATGTCTCGTATGAATCAAATATTAAGTTGAAATTTCGGGAAAATATGCATTCTGTGTGTGAAATTTAAAACAAAATCGTTACGGAAGTTAATTGATTTTCAGCGACATGGTATGATTTTGTATGAAAGAATATCCATAGGATAAATAGGAAAAAAACTTTTTAACATGGGCATGGGTTTTTAAGGTCTCATCCGAAGGACCCGCAACTTTCACTTCAAAGTGCCGAGCGCTTGGCGAAGGAACAGTTGCTTCCTATTTTTTTTATCGACTTAGGTCAGTTGTGGCCGTGATTTCAACACACGACCTTCCGATCACGGAGCGAGCGCTCTAAGGACTGAGCTACAAACAGCACAGACACAAAGAAGATAAGGATATTTTTATAATTATATACAGACCCCAAAACGCGCTACAACACCTCAGAAACGAAAACCGTTCCGTGTAAGAAGCGTACCGTACCATGCACTAATGGAACCGTACCGTTCACAAAAGGAACAGGTCCGTGCAAGGAAGGTACCGTACCGTGCACAAAACAAACCGTTTCGTGCAAGAAGCGTACCGTACCGTGCACAAAGCAAACCCTACCGTTCACAAAGCTAACCGTACCGTCCATGAATAATTATTTGAAATAATTATGCAATTAATTACGCCCCGAAAGCATTCCGAATCTTGCAATGACAAAATACAGTAAGTCATCTTTCGAAATAAAATTAAGACGAAAATCTAGTTTTAAATTTATGTGGGGCCAAAATTTATTAAGGCCAAAAGTTGAAAGGTCAATGTTGACCTTCCTTCTTTCTCCATCTGCATTTTTTTTTCATTTCTTCCACCCTCTTCTTTTTTTCATTAAGCAGGGGACACAGATTCTCTGAATTAGCTTGTTTGAATTTCAATCCAATATCTAATCAAAATCAAAAGTTACAAAGGAAATGGTTGATCTTGTTTGGTGACCCAGAGCAAGAAATTTAGGGTTATGAATCAAACAACAGACAGGCTTTGAGGTGATAACTTTTTTTCATTGATACATTTAATTAAGGAATGTTTTATATATGCCTAGTCTGTGTGATTTACAAATCAATATCTCAACAAACCTGAAAACAATTTCTTAATTACATGTAATTGAATCCTGAAGTGAGTTTTATGACGACCTTTAAACGCATTCTTCTTCATGTGTTGATACATGTAATATAAGCACTCCTTCCTAAAAATTAAAATGAAAGATTATAAAATCAAATGCCATTTTTCTTTATCCTATCTCCATCCCATGGTAAATGGCAAGTGGATTTTGCTTGGTACCTGCTCGAGTTCATATATTGAAGTTGTAGTTACATCCAACCACAGAGAGCGATCGGGGATTCACGGGAATTTTCAATTAGGAAGGATAACACCTTTCTATAATCTTTATTGTTACATTAGTCACTTCAGTTTGTTAACATCTTGGATATCAAGCCTAGAATATCATCTATATAGTGCTTGTCACAAAAATGTGCCATCATATCTTTTTTCGGTAGATATTTTTATTTTTAATCGTCCTATTTCATTGCCCAGGCGTTCCACAATAAACCGGCTTTTTATCGTCAAACTTGAGAAATGCTACAAATTTGGAAATGTCAAAGTAGAAATTACGCAGGTGATGCGAATATGATACTTAGTGGGTAACTCTTGAGTTCCTAGTGTTATAGAATGTAGGAAAAAGCCAGAGATCTATGAAAAAGTTCGAGAAATTTCGATAAAGAAGTCAAAACATTGATTCATAAGAATTAAAATTTTGCTGCAGGTTTTCGAGATAAGTCAGGGAAGTGGTCAGTATTCTTTATAAAGGACTTCATCACTATTGCAAAAAGGTTTTAAAAATTTGGCTTTAACATTATGATGCATTATAATGTATTATCTTAAAAACCTGCATCAAAATTGATTATCTGTTTCTGTAATTCTTACTGTGATAAGGTTAGATTAGATGTTAAACTGTCTTAAACTGTCTAAATTGTATACTAAAATGCTAAATCGTGATTATATGCTATAAAATTTATGTCTAAATTTAATTTTATTGATCATGTGTAAATATTGAAAATAACAATTCATCTGTAGACTGAAATGATTTTCGAAATTTCTTATATGTTGCATGAAAATCAATTTAAAAAAGATTTTTTTTTAAATGATAAAAGATTATGATCCAATATTCGAATCATAGTTTAATTAACTGACATAGAATTTGTCTTATTTTTCTTTCTGTAAAATCTCTAAATCAGAAAAAATATTTTCACAAGCTTATTCAATTTAATAAGTTGTTAAATAAATAAACAATCAGTCAATCTGAAAAAAAAAAAAAAGAAATCGAGGATATCGGTCAAAATGCTCTTAGTATAAACAAAAAACGTTTTCTTCTTCTTACTTTTTTGTCAGCTGTAATATAGTTTTTCATTATTCTTTTGTCCATTTGACATTGTCTAATGTGGTTAGTTCTCATGGAAATATCTTGAAATGAAGAAAGAGACAGATTTAATTATTTATGCATCTTGTTGAAGAATCGTCATCCCGGTACGAGATGTGTAATTAATTAGTCTGCCCCAAAATCCGCGCAATTAACATAGAATATACAAAATATATACAAGATATATACACATCGCCAAGCCCCTCGATACAACAGGTGAACTATACGTGTCCCAATTCGATTTCTATAAATTTCTTGATTTTAATCCGTTCAAGTGTCATCAAGACGCCGTGGCCTCATGGATAAGGTGCCAGACTATCATGCGGGAGGGCCCTGGTTCTACCCCGAGATTCTTGAAGAATTTTTTTTTTCTCTTAGATTTACTTTTTCAGTTTTTTTTATTCGAAAAAAAAAGATTAATTTAATACCATTATAATTTGAACACTTGAAATTAAAACTCCTAGTTAAAAAATAAGCCGATTATTTAATAATAAAAATACAACTGAAATATAACTGAAAGGCCACTGAAATGTTTCTGCTATTAAATCGACTGAATGATAGCTGAAAGATCATGGAAAAGTTACGGGAAAGTGACCTTTCAGTGACCATTCAGTTACCATTCCGTCGACTGAATGTAATTTCATCCTGTGGAGAGAGAGAGAGAGAGAGAGAGAGAGAGAGAGAGAGAGAGAGAGAGAGATTTATGGTCTTAATAAATTTAAATCAATCCTGGTATTTGCACTTCTCTTCACAGTATAATTTGTACATATATAATTTAGAATTTATAAAATATAGTGTTCATTGCAACTGCTTCATGGAGTTTAAGAAAATGACAAATATGCGATCTCATTAAATTGATCGAATAATTTTCGATATCATCATCATCATTATTATCCATATTACTCTAACCCAAACAGTGTAGCGACACTATATGCATTTAGGGTGGGCACATATTGTCGCAAGCCACAATATGTACATGTTTGATTTTGCAACTTGCGACAATTTATACCGATGGATGACTGTATTTGCGATGAGCTGAGGGTAGGTACAGTATCAACCAGACCCAAACTGACACCCAAGCAGTCCCATAAAGCAGTCCTCGGGACTTCTTTGGGACGGCTCTGGGACCGCTGTGGGACTCCTGTGGGACCGCTGTAAAACTGCTCTAGAATGCAAACCCAGCAGTCACAGCAGTCCCAGGGACTGCTTTCTGGGACTGCTTTGTTCATCCATCCGTGAAAAATTTTCTGAGTGACAGGAAAACCCCGCCCCTTGTGTATTCTGAATTTGCAGGTTTCATTTTGTACAGTAGTTTTGTTTACTTTCATCAGAGAAGTTGTGAAAGTAAAATTAATCAACAAGAATTTTCAAAAAAATTAACAAGAACGGTTAGCTACTGAAGGATATACGTCAAACACCAAATTCGCACTATTGTAGTGTAAAATCGATTAGAAATTTAATTAAATGTTGGTAATAATAAAAAGTTGTTTTGACAGTTAAAAAAAAAAACAGAAGTCAGAAAATGATTTTTTTTTATCCGTGTATCTAACGTAAGGTGTTTGAAACTAAACAACTTATTTAATTAATTAAAGCTGTTAAATTATGTACTCAAAGTTTACAGTATTCTATAATATGAACTAAAGGAGAAAACAATCACGGCATTAAAGTTTTCGAAGATAATCAAAGCTATATGCTGCACTGGAAAGTAATTATGTTTAAACTGTAAAGGCAGCTAGGTAAAAAAGAAGAAGAAAAAAATCAATGCCTTTTTTTTCACCGCTTCATAATAAAACTTAATAATTAATTCAAAAAAAGACAACCTTTTTCTATGAAATAATTCTCCCGTCATATAAACTACGTGAGCAATTATTCCTTGATTTTTGTCCCAGATTAATTTTTAACTTATAAAAAAGTTTTACTAAATATATTTAATTATATCTTTAAATAAATATGGTTGAAAATATCGAAATTTATTTCTTATTTCTTTTTGTGAATGTTTGAGGACAAACAAGATACACGTAACAACTGCATTGTCTCGCCGATTAAAAGCCGTACACGGTGTCTAAAATGTGTAAACACCTGGCTAGGTTTTCAATACGTGTCGATCAACAATTATGTATGCAGTTAGGATAGGTGCATATTGTCGCCAAAGAAATATACGAAACGACAATATGCACTGTCTAAGTCAATTTCAAAATTCGGAGAAAGTGATTATTTATCAAATGAAATATGAAGATAACGAACAGTATTCAATCTCAAAAGTCCAATGAAACGATACAAATTTGGGGCAGAGCAAATACGGACCTCAAAATTTAGAGGTGGGATCAGGTGCCATGAAGGAGTGAGCATTCCTTCTTGTAGAAAGGGATGTCTTTCTTTTTCAAAACTTCTTGTATATTATAGATTTTAGATTTAAATTAATATACATTGTTCATAAATTTATAACATTGTCAAATTAGAGAAGATGCATACTTATTCGTAAGAATTCTTTTTTTTTATCTCAATATTGACACGGAAAAATTGAATATAAATAAAACAAAAATAGTCCAATTTGAAGGGATTTTTTAAATGATAAATATGTGTTTCAGCAAAAAAAGACTGTTCAAAATTCTCTGAACTTATTTTTTTCGGGGGGAAGGGGGAGGGGGGATATCGTATGTTCTAATTTTTTTTTCCTTTTTCTTTTTTTTTTTTTTTTTTTTTTTTTTTTTTTAGTTTTTTTTGTTTTTTGTTTTTTGTTTTTTTTTTTTTTTGTTTTGTTTATTTGTTTTTTTGTTTTTTTTTTGGTTTTTTGTTTGTTTGTTTGTTTGTTTGTTGTTTTTTTTTTTTTTTTTGTTTTGTTTTGTTTTGTTTTTTGTTATTTAAGGACAGATGATACAAACAAATTTTTATAAAAAATCCTAAAAATAACAACCCAATTCATATTTATATGTGTAAAATGAATAAGTTTAACCGCACTGATTTTAATTTTTCATTCAAATTTCAAATTTCACAATAATGGAATTTCAAGTGACAAAAATGAGGAATGATAAATAAGGATGGTTGCAGAAAAGTAAAATTTACATCTTATAAAGTTTAGAATTTCTTAATATTTTAGAAATTTCTTTTCACATAATCTACAACCAATATAGATTTAAAAAATGTATACCAATCCAGGCATCCATATTTTTGTTTGTTTGTATTATCTGTCCTTAAACATACTATAGTAATTCTTTGATAGGGTTTTACATTCTAAAGGAAAATATTACTAACATGTAATGAAATATGCACATTTACAAAAGATGCTCTTTAAAGTGATCTGTATATCACTATAGTGCATAAGTAAATTCTAAGTGAATGAAAAGTTCATGTTGATCAAAAACCATAAAACATTTTTTCCTTTTGCAGAATATAAAATTTAACGCATTTTAATACCGTGACATTTTGTATATTTAAAACTAAAATAACCCACCATTAGCGACGCTAAGTCCTTTATTGTTCTTTATTTTAATTTGTTGTTTTTTTTTTATGTTGTTATTTGTGTGTTTTAAAATTGTTATGGTATCTCATAGTTTTTGCCTTTTCCCCTTAATGGTGTCATTGCAGTTTTTTGGCTGAGGTTGGTTCGCGTCAAACATAGCTGACGCAAAATGAAACCCGAATCTCCCCTCCCGATTCGGCCATTTTTGCGCAGGTCTGGAGCTGATTTATTTTAATGAGAGGAAAAAAATAAATGTAAATTTTCTGTTTTTACCAGATTCATAAAAATAGAGCACATGACGAAAGACCATCTTTAAGCAATCCTTTAATGGTGGCTCAATAGTGACTTAATGGTGGCTTATAGAAGTTAATTCCTTTAAGCCACCATTAAGCTGCAGCTTCTAGGTGCTTAATGTCCAAACTTCATTAAGCTACCACTTAGCCACCTTTAAGCTGTAGCTAAATGGTGGCTTAATGTCCAAACTTAATTAAACCACATTTACGCATCCTGTATCAAGTCTTTAAACTAACTTTTAAGTTTAAAGTTGTTTAAATATCATTTACGCAAAATATTATTCGATTCATAATTTTGTCTCGTCATTTCTAACATTTTTGTCAATGCATATAAACTTGGGCACTGAAAACAGCTTCAGCAAATGCCTTATATTTTTCACTACCAAAAATCAGTTTGTTTAAATACTTGTTTTTAAAATTATTTTTATCCATAACCACATTTAGTATATTTCAATTTTAAAAAAAAAAAAAAAATCATGTATTTTTCTTTCGTGTGTGGAGAGCAACGTTCCGCTGCTGAATTCATACGAAATATAGAATCATTTTCTTCTGAAAAAAAAAGTAAAATCTCTAAGACTCTTAATATATCTTTGGGTGTAGAAATATTTAAGATTTAAAAAAAATAAATATATAGGTGTAGATTATGTTGTCAAAGATTGAATTTCCCATTATGAATAATTTAAATAAATTTGTGGTTAAATGTCAGTTTCTTTTAAAATAATGCAGTTATTTATCAAAATATAGTCGGTCTTCAGTGATTGTTATTTCAAAATCAATTTTCAGAAGAACAGCCGATCAAATTAAACATGATATCCGACTAGATTTATACACATTGGGAAGAGGGGTAGGATTAAGAACCCTCTATACACTGCACACTAAAGAGTTCTGATTCTGTGGGTTTTTTTTATGTAGTTAGAGTAATCTGCCCTTAGACCTAAAATGAAATAAATGAAATCTAAAGTTTAACAATCAATTTCTAATCAATTTTAGCATTCTTAACATTTTGATACGCCAAGATAAATTAATTGAACACCTCATCTGCATGCCTTTTCCCCACTTAGGTAAATAACAGTGATTTCTGTTCATCAAACTTTGTTGATTATGAACATTTTTCCTGGGTGTAAAAGCCAGGCACCTAATGTTGAAAATGATATGAATAAGCTCAATATTTACACTTTTATACAACATAATTTTCTCAATGTACGAAAGACATTTTCGTTTAGTGTAGAGAGGGTCCTTAACAGTGTACAGGACTGTATATCGACTGGTTAAACAATAAACCTTAATTAGGTGTCCCCACCAGTCCCCTGTCAACTAACAGGAAACTATATACATGACATACAGTGACAGATTTTGATGATCAATTATTTTTACAAAACTTAAAATTTAACGCAAGCATATAACAATTAAAAATTATGATTGTAGGCAAAAAGAGAATTATTTTGATACCCATTATGATATAAAAGGAATTAAAACTGATGATATTCTAAAAAATATTTTGTAACTGTTACGCACGGATTGTCAATAATTTACTTAGACACAAAAAACCGTAAATATCCGCAGCATATTTTAAAAATCTATAATCTGCATTTTCCATCTTTTTTTTTCGAGGATATATTTTTGTGTTATATCTATTGAATTTCAATCATTTCATGTTTATAAATCTGCGAATAACAGAGCGAGGAATTCATTACTGTTTACACCTAACTCCTCGGTTTAGAAATATTAACATTATACAAAAGCTTTTTATAGCATCCATAAGAATAATCATTTATATTATTGATCAATAAATTAATTTAAGATTTGGAAACTTACATTTAAAAAAAATACTCATACAAATCCAAGCAAATTTTGTGGGAAAAAAAGGTTTAATATTTCCATAAACTTTCACCAGCCGCCATGCCTAGCATTTATAGCGGTCGCCCTTTAATCCAAAAGTCGAGAATTCGAATTCTGTCGGGAACTTTTCTTTTCTTTTTTTTAATTTTTTTAATTTTTTTTAATTTTTTTTTTTTTTTTTTTTTTTTAGTTTTTTTTGTTTTACATTATATTTCCAAATTAACAATTGTGTAAACTCCACATTTATGATTTGTGAGAATAAATCATTTTTAAAATAATTTTTTACCCATAAAAACAGTTTTATCGACTGCGTAATGGTGACTTAATGGTAGCTTAATGCTTATTAATGGTAACTTCATGGAGTTTGGACATTGAGCACCTATAAGTTTGGCCTAAGGAGGAGAAGGACCTTGGGCTAAAAAATTCCCGTCATTCAATATTTTTCATATTTTGTATATTTCTAATTAAGTATGTCCCACATATCTTAAAGCAGTTAAATCATTAGGTTTCTTACCTTATTCTACAGATATTGATTGACAAATACTATGCAATAGAGTATCTAAGTGGAGTTTTAATTCTCCATGTTTTCGGATCCATTACTCTGTCCATAATTGGATTTTTTAAGCATAGATAAAAAATATATAAGGGGACATATATCTGTTAAAATATTTTAGAGTATGGATAGGGTTTAAAATTCGAAAAAGCAAATTTCTTCTGTCACACTGCATCTGGATAGGGAAAATTACGAACTTTTTAAGACAACTTAAACAACAAAAAACTAAATTTGCAAAAAATTCTATCATTCAATATTTTTAAATTTACGTTGAAATGCAAGTCCTTCACATTATTGATTAACTGTAAGAATTTCAAATGGTGAAACTGACCTCAGTATTACACAGGACATCGTTAAAGATGACATAAGCATGACAAAAACGTGTCATGTTTACATTTCTCGAGTACGGGAAAAACCAACTATGACGTCACACTTAAGCTGAATAGGCAAAATTAGATATACCTACATAAGATTTCCGTCATCAGCCAAGGAAAAATAATTTTTGTGTTCCCGGTTTCTCAAAATATTTCATCATAGACTGATTATGATTATTTTTACATAATAATACCGCCCCTGTGTTCACCGAGTATATGATCTTGCTGTACTAACAGATCGTGTATGACGTCACCGACGTGTTGGACGTGCAGTTTAGAGAAACAGAGGAGTTGATCAAACTATTTCATAATTTGTTAATGTTAACAAGAATGTTAAAAGTTTTTTTTTAATATTTTTATATAAGATGGTAACTTAAGTAAAACAAATTGTCAAAACTTTATACAAGAACTTATGGTTTACACGTTTTGCACTTATATAAACAGAGACTATGACGTAGTTAAACAGTCATGTGACCATGTGTCCTTCATCCCCTTAATGGTTGCTTAATGGTGACTTAATGATTGTCTAAAAGCTACCATTAAGCACCTATAACCCACCATTAAGCTACATTTAAGCAGCCATTAAGGACTTTGAGATTGCTTAATGGTAACTTAATGGTGGTGTATTTATTACATAAAGGTAGCTTAGGTGCTTAATGGTGACTTAAAGATAACTATTAAGCCATCATTAAGGACATATAAGCCACCTTTAGGCCAAGCTAAAAGGACTGTTTTATCTTGTGGGATGTGCTGAATTTTTCATATACTGTATATGAAGGGGAAGTTGTTAGGTCCTGCACTTTATTATCAAGCAACTGCTTGACTTCGACCGAAATAAACTTGCGTGCATTGACGGATATTTTTTAGGTACTAAAATGTTGATAAAGCATTTTTACAAGATCTGGAAAGAATTTTTCTCTAATGTTTGTTTAATTAAGACCACCCTCTGCAAGTTGTGCATTTTTGGTAATAATATATATCAAAATTTCACACTGTAGTACAACCTGCATTCGTTGTCAACAGAAAATTGCTTTTAAATAGAACTGTATCTTACCTTTCCTTTTCATTGACACAAAAAAGTGTTTAGAAAGATGAAATTGTGCCGTCAAATTAACTGTGATTTCTTTATCGAAACCCTCTAGCGTTTTATTTTCAAGGAGGTCAAAGAAGACAACCCCTGTAAGAAATGTTATTTCAACAGTTTAACATGTTTAGTACTGTTTTCAAATTAAAATATTTTTTAAGTATTGCATATCATCAAAGTGACAAAGCTGACAAAGCAGGTAACAGCATTGTCTTTGTAAGGTTCGTTATTTAAATTGTATTTTAGAGGAACTGCAAGTGGTAAGCCAACTTTTACCTATAGCTCCCTTCTAAGGAGGAAATTCTTCAAAATCATATGTCAGTTTTGAATATTTTAGTATTCCCAACAACCAACATGAATTTGAATTACCATATCTATATTGGATTCCGAATTTTCATATAAATCCTTACAAAGATACACAGGAAATTTTCTACCAAGCCTCTTTCTTTACTCCTCACTCAAATATTAATACTAGTGAAGGAGAAACTTCAGGAGTACTGTGCAACAACATATTCGAGAAGTGAAGTAAATCAGATGTGGTTAATTAAAAATTCCAAGGAACTTTTGGAAAATTTGAAATACTAAAATCAACAACACAAAAAATTCCGACTTTTCAACTTTATAGACAACCATTCCCCACGATAATTTAAAGTCTAAGCTTTTTAATACCATTAACAGCTGCTAAAAATGGAACTCGTAAATTTACTAACCTTGTCATTGGTCATTTGCAAAATTATTTTGTTAAAACATTCTGATTGTACACACAAGTACTTTGAAGTTGATATTAAAAACATGCTTGAGTTTCTGATTGACAATATCAATGTGGTTTTTGGAGACCAGGTCTTCCAACAATCCATTGGAATTCCCATGAGTACCAATTGCGACCCGTTATTAGCAGACTTATTTTTGTATTCATATGAAGCAGAAATTATTCAAAATCTTTTACATGAAAAGAAAAATACTTGCTGTGACCTTCAACTCGACTATTAGATAATCGACGACGTATTGTCAATTAACAATGGTTATTTCCATTCTTATGTCGATACGATATATCCCAGTGAGCTTGAAATAAAAGATACCACAGAGTCTGACACATCTGTTTCATATTTGGATATTTTACTAAAAAAAGACTTAAATGGTAATCTAACAACCAAGGTTTATGATACGCGTGATGATTAAATTTCCAATCGTCAACTTCCTTTACTTATGCAGCAATATACCTTCATCACCTGTATACGAGGTTTATATCTTTCAGTTGATTCGATACGCAAGAGCATGCTCTACATATGAACAATTTTTTAAAACAAGGTCTTTTTGTTTGTTTGTTTATTGTTTAACGTCCCTCTCGAGAATTTTTCACTCATATTTAGACGCCACCACTTGCCGGTGGAGAGCTACAAATTTTGACCTATACTCGGCACTTAGGGCCAGCACCTACTGCGACACGGGACCTCGGTTTATACGGTCTCATTGGAAGGACCGGTCTCCACGTCCCACAGTGGGATTCGAACCCGCGATGTAAGGATCAACTCCTTACTCCGCGACTCTAGAGCGAACGCTCTAACCACAGCAACTTAAAACGAGGTAAGTTATTGAAAAACAAGTTGGTGAAACAAGAATATCAGCAGTCTCGTTTTAAGTCGTCATTTCGTAAGTTCTATGGTCAATATAATGACTTTGTCAGCAAGTACAATTTATCAATAAGTCAAATGCTGACTGACTTTTTTCATTCAAATTGTTAGGCCATTATTTACACAAGGAATTGTCGACGGATTCTTCCGATATTTCTCGATCATGACAAAGAACATACAGGGGGTGTGACCGGTCGGCAGGGGATGCTCACTCCTCCATGGGACCTGATCCCACCTCTGATGTTTATGGGGTCCGTGTTTGCTCTGATCCAAAGTGTGTATTGTTCAATGGACTTTTTGAGCTTGAATACTGTACGTTATTTCCATATATTTCATCACTGTATTCATTATATGAGTTGACTTTATAAGCACAAAAGTATAAAATTACTATATGAATGAAGTTTAGGTAGAGTTTTATTGATATCATGAAAAATAAATGTAGAAATTTGTAAAAGTAATTCGAGAGATCTATTCATTTTTTACTTTCATTTGAGATTGAATGTCGAAAACAATGGGATGTATTCCAATCACATGATTTTCCAATATATTTTCATGTGTAAATTTAGCAAAATTGTCCTTTAAGCATTAATATCTTAGAATGTATTCATTTACCGTTGGTGTATAATTTACCTGCATTATTTACTAATATATCTATTCCAGATGGAATGACAGATTCAATTTTCTGGCAAAGATCAGTGATGCATTCTCTCTTTAACAGGTTGCATTCAAAATACCGAACTTTCTTCTTGCCTCTGTAAAAGGAGTAAACCTAATTTTAAGGTGGAAAACATCAACAGTTGCACAGATTGTAGGAATTAGAAAATAAACCTAGCTAATTTTATACTTCCATCATTTCATATCAAAATTTACTCATGCTCGTACTTATACAATGACAGATAATTTTAATGAAATTTTACATTTGGGTGAGTTTATCGATGCTATCTGCAAACAGTGCATCCAGATCGGGATAGGGATGCAGCAATTTCAAATCCCTAGCCTCCACAAATACCGGTTACTAGAGCAGTTTTCCCGTTTAATGACATATTCAAATCTAAAATAATGTCCAAATTAAATCATGTTACTTTTACAATGAAAAAGTTATGACGAAAAGTTTTTTATTAGCTTGGAAAGAATTTTTTGGTGTTGGTTTGTTCCGATGTTAAGCAGGAACATCTTTTATTATTCTTTTATTTTAGAATAATTATAGTGCATGTTTACTGTATGCGTTTTATTTTAAAGCAATCACATTGAAGTTATGATATATCTGAAATGTAAAATTTGACAATGTGTACAAATTATTGTAAGTATACTTCATAGAATGTGTGTTAAAATACATTTATATATCTTGCCTACTATTAAAAAATATATTGATTGGATATGTTATCTGTCACCAAAAGACCCCACACTTATCTGATTTGATTTTATTTGCTAAAACAGTGAAATGATAACGTTTTATCCATAATTCCTCAATAATACTTTATACATGTATTTACCTCATTAGTTCCGTTTTTTATAATGCAATAACAGGAATATAAAGGTCATGCCCCCTAAGAGGTCCTCAGAAATAAATCTTCACCTGGGTACCAGAAGATCCCTGGATCAGATAATTAATGAATTCGATATATAAATATACGGGTATTTCGGGAATATTACATCATATTATAATTAAAGATATGTAATGAAACACGTTTCCAGTTTAAAAAAGCAGAGGGAAAAGTAAAACAGAAAAAAAATATATAAATACATGTAGAGATATCGAGTTTATATATTTTGGGAATACTATACAATGGTTTCATATATTTGTAATGTTGCAATTTCACAAGAACTGTTCGTAGGGGAATACACACATAGTGCACAATTTTTCCCATACCATTATAAACTCCGAAGGCCAGATCACCAGTATAGGGAAAAACCATTACAATTTCTCAGACAACTATTTCATTATTTTAAATTCACATGCAATATTTCTTGTTAACTTTGATATGAAATAAATCTGAGCAACTCTTGCATTCAGCCAGATAGAAATTATGGAGAATGTCTTTTGACGATGAGCGAAACAGGATTCTGCTTAACTTCTTGGTCTTTATTTCATAAACCTACACATCGCTGTATCTAATTCAAACCCATAGTCAGCTGGTCTTGAGAATCCAAAGACCGAGACTGTAAAGGCAACCATTTGTGTCGTTCTCCTGTCAGAGGACAACAGTGCAATACTAATTATGCCCTAAGAAAATTACAGTACGCGTGTAGAAATAAATTATAATAATTATTGAAAGAAGAAGACATTCACACCCATTAATAGCATGAATATTTAAAAACAACTATTTAGTATATTAATTTTTAACCAAAATAAATCAATGTCTTTATTGTCTGTGATTGATATTGGTTTTGGTATTTAATTATTTTTTTAAATAGAAGATTTAAATTTGAATTGTTTATTTTCTAAAAGAATTAGCTTTAAAGAGATCTTATAATCATAGACAAGGCCAATTCCCATACTATACTCTGAATGCATTTTCTTAAGTATTGGAGCTTTTGAAAAATACTTTGATAAATTTTGCGGAGTGTTATATTTCAGTCATGATTATTTTCAATGACTTGCCAATTTAATTATTAGATTCTCAGTTTTAAGTGTTTTATTACATAAATGTTCAAGTGTACATCTGTAAATCACGCGAATGGAATCCTCAGCGTATATTCAAAATTAATTAGTCCCGAAATAAATTTATACAATTATTGAAATAAAGAATTTTTTTTCTTTTTTGGCAGTACATAGATTGAAATTAGTGTCATTGTTGACCCTCGTGGTCAGTGATGTGTAACACTGATACCCAAGTAACATGCATTGACTTTCTGCTAAATATGCCCAAAGGCGATTGAATCCTCAGGTGTTGACATCAGTTTATACCATATTGTATTGCTTTTTATTAATCGACCAGGTAAACAACCAAAAAAAAAAAAAAAAAAAAGAAAGAAATAAGTCCCAATTCCCGATATCTTCAAATGTTTATTTTCCAAATAAATGTACTCTTATAATTTGTTTATAAATTAAATACTAATTCATAAATAAAACCCCAAATAATTGTTCACATTGTTCATGTGACAGAAGAATGGTAGAATAATTTTATTTCATGGTCATTTAATAAATTATTAGGGTTATTTTGAGGGCGGTAAAAAATAGCATGGAGTGCTCTTTTAAAGCATGGTATTACATGTAGCCTTTTCAATTAGGAAAGAAATCCAGTACAGTACATCCCACTGAATATCTTACTGAAATGACAAGTTTGTTTGTTTGTTTGTTTTTTGTTTTGTTTTTTATTATTATTTTTTTTTTTTTTGTAATAGTGCTAATGCAAACTTTGAGTATATAATTTAATAGTATAAATTTATTAAATAGGCCTAGATATTTTTTTTTAAATACCTGTATTGAAGTTTAATTCAAGGGATAAAAATCATCCCATGACTTCCCTTTTTAACTACTTTCATTTTTTAAAATTAATTCTAGACTACAATTGTGTAAATTTACAGCCCCTGAAGACATTTACTAATTACGTGCATAACTGTCTCTACTTATTTAATTTTTTAAAGAAATACTTGTGTTTTTTTTTTATTTTTTATCTTAAACACCTCTCCGCAGAAAGTAAACAAAACAACAACAGGGAGCCTGCAAATTCAGAATACACAAGGGGCGGAGCTATCTTGTCACTCAGAACCTTTTTCACACATGAGTGAACAAAGCAGTCCCAGAGAGCAGTCTCAGGGACTGCTGGGTCTGCTTTCTAGAGCAGTCCCACAGCAGTCCCAGAGCAGTCCCGTAGCGGTCCCAGAGCAGTCCCACAGCAGTCCCAGAGCGGTCCCAAAGCAGTCCCGGGGACTGCTTAGGTATTAGGTTTGGTCTGGTTGGTACTGTACCTGGTAGATCAACATTTCATATTTATATCATTTCAAGGTCATGATTTTTTATCATTAAAGCCTATTTAAGCAGACTTAAATAACGATGAAAATTACAAGATACATGTAAAAAAAAAAAAAATTAATTACACTTTTGTATCATTAAATCTAGAAATTTTCATTGAATTTCGTTTAGAAACCAATGCATTTGGTCCACGTATTGCAGTCCTTTTTTAACGGACAGCAACTTGTACTATCTATAATTCTCAGAACTAGTCCTGACGTGTATTTCTATAGTAACTAAAAAGGTGGTAGAAATGAATATTTGGCAATTATGCCGCGGTCGGTTTTTCAAATGACCTTGATTTTAATTTCTCTATCAATGACTTCTCGTCGTACTAAATAAATAAATTCACAACATTTATTCTTAAAATTAACTTTATAAAAAAAATATTAGTCAAGTAAAAAAAAAAAATAAATATCGCAGATATTTTTTTTTTTTTTATCATGAAATAATGATTCTTTAAACACGATATGTTTATTATCAAAGAATGAATCTGCTCTCTCGCCCCTTTTTAAATGCAGAATTTTACCTTTTCAAATCAGAACATTGTTATGTTATAGCTAAAGTCTTCAAGCATAGTCTGTATAGATACTCATAAAAGATTTTTTTTGGGAAAGACATTTTCAATATATACATTATATCGATTAAATAAAATCGTATACTTCACTGTAAAATCCCGGTTTTGCCATTACAGCTGTGTAGGTCATTGTATTATTTGAATGAGAAGGCGGGGCGTCAATCAAGCGTGCGATTAGTATGAATAAATTAGCGTGTGTTCGAGGTGTACGAAGTTTTATGATTAACTGACACCTAAAAAAGCCCTTTTTTCATGCTAGAGACCGACAAAATATAAGCATACATTTTTAATTTGGCTGGCTTAACTTTGATTTTTTTTTTCTGCTAAACTTACGAGTCGTATTTGAAATGATTTACTAGAAATTCGTTAAATTATTTATACATTAAATACACAATGGAATTTGGAAACGTATAACGAAGGATACACTATTTTTCATACTTTGAAGAAACCTTTTTTTTTGAAAAAAAAAAGAGATAAATAATCCATTCAAGCTTATTACATAATTAGAAATTTTTCATAGATATATATAATTTTGCAAAATCCGAGTGCTACAACAAATACACGTAGGCGGTTGAATTATGACATAAAACTACACTCGGTATATAAAAAATAGATAGTTAAGAAAGTGAAAATTTAAACGTCAATTAAACGTCAGTATCATCGCTGGTGGATAAAGAAATATCAGTGTCAGTGTACTTTGTACAGTCCAAATTGCATTGTTTTAAAAATCCTGTTTATTCATACCAAACAAGTTAATATGATCTTCCTCATTTAGGAATTCATTGATTGTCGAAATCCACTCCTGTACTTTTTGATTTTAATAAACTCTCTCCCTGTAGTAAGATAAATAATAAATCACTCCGAAGTATTTTTAACGCCCTTGTTCATTCGACTGATTTTTTGTTACTAATACCTACGTTGATCGGACATGTGAAAGGGTCATACAAATGCATGTTCTTGCTTTTAAACATTATGCTTTAAAAATACCTGCGAACATGGACTTTTTTTTACATAATCTGCAAAAAAAAAAAAAAAAAAAAAAAAAAAAAAAAAAGTGAAATTTTGTGCCGATGTAAAATGTTATAGCATTTGCTTCAGAAGAAACCCGTAGCTTCCCTCTATTCAAATTAGGGGTGTTTTTTGTGCAAATGTATTCATCCAGTGATTTTTCATCCGATACAGGTTTTTTTTTAGCGCTTCGTACTTCAATTTCTTTCCCTGAAGGTTTCTTCTATTGGAAGTATGCATTTGTGCACTTGTAACAAACAATTTATTTTTCTAAAGATATGATGAATTGGTGTTTTTCAAATAACGGACTATAAAATTAATGACAGTTTTAACTGAAAAAAAATCAAGTCAATGAAAGGAGCACTGATGTATATTATGGGACAAGGGCAAATGTATAATATATTACCACAGTAATTTAAATTTTAAAATTCTGTATTTATGAGACACAAGCAGAAAATGCAAGCTATATGCTACAGGACTTTAATATAAATTGATAAATACCGAAAAAAAATCAAATGAAATCGACTGGAATACCGTTTGATAACAAATAAATCAAAAATCTTAAAACATCTTAATCATAAAAAAGTTTTCTCCCAGAATTTTAATTACCCATTTGAAAAATGATTTGACCATCGATAGCTCGCAGACACAATGTTGCATAGGTGTGCTCAAAGCGTGGAAGTGAATAGATTTGAGTCACGTGTTCAGTGCTTTGTTATTCATGAGGTCAAAGAGGGGTTGAAATTTGTAAACAAGGTGCCTTTACTATGGAGACAAGCACAAGTGATTTTGCACCTTTTTGGAAAATAACAAATGAGAGCAAGACTGTTTCAATTTCTTTCATGTACGTAAATGACTAGTATAACTTTTTACATTGACCGTATTTTTGACAACTTGAAACATCCATGCGCTCATACAAAATATGGGCTTGCAAAATAGGGGTGTGACCTAAAGTCTAGAAGAAATCGATGTTAACAACATACCCCTGCTATATTAATCACATAAATACCTAATTACTGTGCAAGGAAGTAGAAATTGAAATTGAAATTAATAAACTACAATGTTTGATGGAAAGATTGAGGCAAAAATGTGAAGAAAATCTTTAATTTAATTTTTTGTAAATTATCGGGGGGCCAGATTTGGACGTTTAAACGATTCATCCTTTCAAAATCAGTAAAACTTTACTTTAACGTTCTTTTCCCCTTTAAATGATAAGTCAGCCCTTTCACTTCCGAGTTCCAAATGACAATGAAGACTGAACGATGAGTGAACGCTGAAAGCAAGGTGAAGGAACAGTGAGCGAACGCTGAACGCAAGACGAACGAACAGTGAATGAAATCTGAACGAAACTTTGTGAACGGTGAAAGCGAGCGCACGGTGATCGCAGAACGCAAAAACTGTAAACGTTAAGCAACGCGCAAGTGAGCGAACGCTGAACGGTGAACGCACGCTGAAGAAACGGTGAACACACTCTTAACAAACGAAAAAATTGGAAAGTAGAACGTTTCAGACGCTGTACAACCTTTGTGTACACGTACCAAAGCACCCTCTAAATTCATGTATATGTATCACTGAAATTTCTATAGACAACTTGAATATTTAGTTAAGATTGCCTTGTCAAAGCATTGATTGCATATTTTTAAATATATTTTAGTAAGAAAAAAACTTACCACAGGACAACTTTGCTAAAAGAATAAAGTAAGTTAACTTTTTGAAGTAAACTATTCATAACTGTTCAATTTTGTTCACGGGAATTTGATGCTGTGTCACATCCCCACAAGGTCAAAGTTTGCGCCTGTAAGCTTGGACGTAGCGAGGATGGCTGTTTCTCCTTACATAAAATTAATGACATTCCGAAAGAGCTCATGAATCGCTGAAAGGTCAAGACCTTGCGTATCGTATTGCTGAATTCCCCCGGAACTAATCAAAGCACCCTATCTGTGTACCCATAAATCTTAGGTTGTTGAAACAATAAAGAGAATGATATGAATACTTTGTGGGATTTGTTATGCAAGTATGTGCATTGTTTGTTCACAACTATCACTGACTTATAAATACAGATTGAGAATTTGTCATTTAAAATATGTGAGAACAAATAGTTAGTGCATCACTTCTAATTACGCTTTGATAAAATGACCAAGAAATTAGAAGTGTTTTGCTTAATTTTTAACTAAGTAAGCAATGATAAAAATCTACTCATTGTAACCACTTTGACTTGTTTAATTTTTGCACTTACTCTCTTTAAACAATTTTAATAATGTCAAACAAACCGCAAAATCCGATCCGTAACGTATCATTTTACAGCATTTTTGTACTGTGCGATAATTGAAAAATGATGTATAGCTATAGGGATTTCCTAAATGTTATAAAGATAAGCAGTTGTAAACAACGAAATCTTAACAGACATGTATATCTTAAATATTTGTGCAATTTATTAGCATAATCTCTTTGATGTTTCATGTCCAGATTCATTGTCTGCTGATAATTAGACCTTCTGAGCTAGAAAGATAATGTTAACGTAAACTTGGCCAATTCATCAGACTGGTCAAAATTCACATTACACGGGTATGTCAAGGCTTCACCCAGAGATATCCTACTTGCCTTTCCAATATGACGACATAGTAAGCTGTATGACGTGATCTTTACAAATAATGATTTCTTAATATCTATATTTAAAGTTTAATTTCAGGTCCAAGAAATGAATGGAATCATTCAAAAACATAACATAAACTAAATCATGTCGTTTTTGGGTGATATAAATAGCTAAGTATTTATCACGGGGGTTAAATACCATACCCATGACGTCATAACTATTGATCAAATATTTGCCGAGTGAAAATGAAACGTGACGAGAATTCATCTAAACAAATACATGAAATAGGAGTTTTAAAGCATATACCGTTGATGTTATGTGTGATTCATAAGGAATTAAAGATTATGAATCAGGTACGCTTATATATTCTTATAATGTTTTCTTGTAATGAACACAGGCAGTGCTTTGAAATCCCGATCAGCTTTTCCTCTGTCGCTCTATAACAACAAAGATGCAAAAGTTCAACACTACGCCGCATACCGTGAAACATAAGTTTTGTTTGTATCGAAAGCTTGTATTCTATAGTACTTGGAAAGTGCTGCTTGAATCGTGTGGTTAACATAAATTGATGACAATTCCTTGATCGTATGTATAAAATGTAAAAATTTTGGTATTGTTTCATGCGAAACTTTGGAATATTTTTTTTTGTGTTTGGAGAGTAGGATTCTAGCATCACTTTCCATGGTCCAGTGATGTTTTTACATAATTATTTTCACAAAAAGAAATGAATTATCCCCGGGGTAGTGTTGAACTTTTCACTTTTTCATTATGGCAATTTTTCTATTTATAGACGTCACGTGATGACGTCGTAGTAGAGTGCTTTTTTTAGCCTAAGACTCAATGACGTCTATATAATGGATAATAATAGTAAATGTTTTATCTATGGCATTTCCGATTTATCAATGTTAAATTTTACGAAAAAAGTATAAATTCGCCGAAATATGATCTGTGTACTGCCTTAACGTACCCGCGTAATCATGTTAATGTAAGATAAAAACATAGATCTAAGCATATTGGATAACCAAAGGTAAAATTCTCCCTTATTCATAAATTGTGATTGTCTACTCCAACTGGTTGTTATCGATACGGGAATAGCTGAGTGTAAATGCAAATATCACACTTGTTTTAATGTCGAAACAAAATCAAGTCATAGAACACGTGCGCTTTATGGAATGATTCATGGGTTAATTCAGGTCCTTACCATGCGCATCTATAAATTCCGTATTTTAGTTTCAGTTGTTTTTCTTTTAAATTCGTTTTCGTTTTCATTATTTAATAATGTCGTTTTCTGCTTTCTTTATTGAATAATTTCGTTTTCTTTATTTAATAATTTTGTTTTTTTTAAATAATTTCGTTTTTTTTATTTTTATCTATTTTTAGTTTGCACTATTGGGCGTCTGTAGTGTGGCACATATACAGGTTACCTTAGATAAAAATACTTAGACTTCTTCTTTGTGAAGTACCCACACTGTCATTTGAGCTGATAAGGTTGATAAATATTATGTAATGTGTTATTGCGATAGTCGGTTATTTAAATAATATATTATCAACTAATAGCATAAAGCTATTTCACTAATTCATTACACCAGATTTTTTCTTCTTGCACGTTTCTTATTTTTTTTTTCAGAAAAAAAAATCAATCATGAATAAACATAATATTCATTTATCGATCTGTATTCTGTATGTATCAAATATAAAAAAAAGCAGTGAAACAAGCTTTTGCCTAATATCAGCACAAAGTGTCCCCACATAAGATTGATTAATTGTTATTGTTTAACGCCGATTTGGCAATTTTTCAGCCATATTGTGGCGATCCGACATTAGTAAAATAATTTTAATAAGACGCAAAGTTCCTGACATTTAAAAATTTTGAGTAGATCAGGGGTTGAGCTCTTATAAAACTTTTAAATATTTATTTTAGTCACAATACTATGACATGATTTTCTGTATATTATTTTCTAGGATTGTTGTATTTTTAATTTGTTGACTAGTCACTGTCCCCTTTTGGGTATGGCGTAATACTTCGTCATTTATTAGTTAAAAAAAATGACCATTTCAATTCCTTAACAATTGTGTTGTGTTGTGTTGTGTCAAACTGAGCAGCATCCTAGCAGTTATCCCTAAAATCTTCAAAATTGCTTTAAACGTTGGTTGTTTTAGAAGCAGTTTAACGAACAAGGAATTGGAGAGTAGTTCATAACTTACAACATATATACAAACAAGAAAATTGTTCCATTATAATATTTATACAGTCCCTAGGCATCCAATTATTATTTAACAAGAAATGTGTAAACGAAAAGCGATGTTAAGAACAAAAGCAAAAATCCAATCCTAATAGAACCCGTGCTTTGAATTAATCGACACCAGTCTACTGAAAAAATAAATTAATGGTCAGCGAAATGCCTGAAGTGTATTTTATTATTTCGAAAAGTAAATTAGAAAAAAGGCAGTGTTTGTCAACGCAACAATTCTAGTCATGATACACCATAATTTTTCTCGTCAAGTCGAGATAGCTATCATAACAAAATGTGATAGTTTATCTTGACTAGATGAGACAGAAGTTGGTGTATCTCGACAAAACCAGCCAGTTATCTTGACTTGACGAGATGATTATCTCGACTTTAGGCGATATCTTTTGTTGACAATATTTATCTGGATGGCATGAATATGCTCCCATTAAAAATTCAAGAAAGATTTCCCGGAAGAAAACTTGCATTATAACTCTCATATTCTCGTATAATATTTTAGGAAACTTTTGTTTATTTCAGTGGAAAGTGAATGACTCATATCATCAAATTCCAAATGTATTGGCTTATATGTAGATTTTCTTCTAGGCTGTAAATATAAGTTTCATTTGTAAATTCATTTATTCAAAATTTTTCCTTTTTACAAAATTATCTAAAAACGATATTAAATATGGTCTTTTATAGATATACTAAATCCATCAAAAGTTTGGTAACGCCTTGTATCATATTTGCCATTTAGGCAAGGAATGTTTAAAAAAAAAGATAAGTTTAGAATAAAATTGAGGTAATGTCCACAAAAGGGTTTCATCTGTAAACAATGCGAGTAATTATGCACGGCCTGTTTGGGAGTGCACATTAGATACAATGTCCGTCCTACTGTGCGGTCAATCCTCCATCCAACGGAATAGCTGTACCTGTCATGTTGTCTGCTGCTGGTGAGCAAAGGAAAATCACTAATTCAGCAATCTGTCAAAAATATGATAAAAGTGTTAACCATAAAGGAAAAACAACAATAAAAACATTACCAATTACCTGTCAAAAATGTGACAAAAATATTAATTAACGACAGCAGAGGTGGTAATTAACAGTAATTACTTATTTTAAATATGACAACAAATTACCGATTAAAGTTTTGCTCCGTGTGATTACATTTATGTATCATCCATATATGTTGTAGTACAGAACAATATTACTGTACTGTACAAAACCCGCCAGTGTAAATCTTGTAAAGAGTCTCTATCCGTAATTATTGCGATTAAGGAGAATTAGAATAGTATTGTTAACTGAAATGTGAAATCTTGAAAGATTAAATATATTGAATTTGTTTTCAATGGATCATTTAGTGCAAATTTACTTCAACATCACCTAGCTTTATTTCAAAGCATATACCTGAGTAGTTGTGGTATTCTTTTTCGTAGGATTCACTTCTGCAAGTTTCTCCTGTAATTTAACATATATAGAGGACATCATCAGTGAAACTGGATGTGCTCCTAGCTATATAGATAAGACATGTTTCACTCTAACATCAAGCTACTTGTTTCAATACATGAGCCGAATTTTATAAACATGATTTACAAGTATATATTTCTTTACCAAACACCTTTCACGACTTTCGCCCGATTCCTCTTGCATGGAAGAAAGTAGTGGCTTAACAACTAAAAGATATGCGTATATAAGTTAATATTTATTCTTGGAAACAAAATCATTTATGTTTTACATCATATTGTCAGTATAAGGTTTTTTATTTAATGAATTTAATGAAAAAAAAAAATCTAAAAATAGCAAAATGTTGTTGAATACCTAATGAACAAGCAAATTAATTGAAAATCAGAGAAAACTCTCTTTTGTTTTAGTTTTTAAGAGAGAGAAATGTTAAACTATCATTCAGGACAAGGAAAGGTGGATAACTTGATAAACTAAAGCACTTTTCGATGTATTCAGGAATTATATTTCAAATATTTCAGCACTTTCTTTTCTAATTGTTTAAAAATTTCCTTTTAAATCTGTTGTCTTCTGTGATCAGATTTTTTGGGGAGTGAGGGAACATGATCTTGAATTTAAATAAACTATCTTTCGATTAAAATTGTCAACTTGAAAACTCACTGTCTGTATCAACTGTGCAAGGACATATACTGTTACACGTCACTCCATACTGCGAAGCCTCTACTGCAATGCCCTTTTATTGAACAAATAATATGTATTTGACCCACTATACAATAGTACCCTTTTTATTTTCAAACAGAAAATTTGAAATACCAGTAAAAGACAGGAGTTTATTTTTTTAAATTCTCATTGAAGTACTGGTTTTTTTTTTCTTTTACAAAGATATATCTTAGTTTATTTTAGGTTAAGAAATAATTAGGGAAATATTTACCCTAGTGAGTCCAATGAGTCCTGTCTTTGCGGCCGAATAACCTGTGGTTTTAGGGGACCCTACCAGCCCCAGCGCCGAGGATATGTTCACAATTCTCCCCCATCCTAAAAGACGACGGTAAATATACATTTGTGATTGTTCCACCTGCATTTTGTCATACCTATTCTTCATTTGCTCATTTTGAAGAAAATCTTGTAATTTAATTAAAATCATATGATACCCTAAGTCCGGTGAGAGCTGTATTTCTTATAAAAATCTTCTTGTATTTGAAAGATTTTAGAATCAAATTTATTTATAATAAAATCAAAGTATACATGTATTTCTTTTTTTGAATTCATTTTAAGGCTTTTTTATGTTAAATTTCATAAATATATAGATTTATTAGTAAAGAACTGATTATAATGAAAAAAAAATAGTCTCTTTGAGAATGTTCATAATAAATATGTATTTAAGGTCAAGATCCAGTAAATGACTTTAGATTCAATTATGACGTCATAATCAATTTACACGTACTTCTTCACGTATATTACGGCTTCAAAAATTATGTTGAAAGTAAAGCGTTTCATGGGGTTCAATTTAAAATCATGTCAAAAGTTATCCTGATACCTATATTGAATTTTAAATCATTTCAAAGAAGAGGTCAACAATTTGTAAATTGTCGATGTCTGAAAGACTGTAGGCAATCCGGAAATATTTCTTTTCTCTAATATGTATATAAAAAAAAACCTCCCATGTTTATATATGATTTTCTTCACATTTCATTGATAATGCCATCCTCACAATGTTAAGGTTTTGTGATTTCGGAACTCCACACAAACCCTTGACATAAGTCGTTATTTAAAAGTTGGGCTTGTGGTTACACATGACGTAATAGGTAATTATAAACTAACCAAAGAAAAAATATTTTTTTTCAAATCCGTCGTTATCAAATTGCCCAGCTCCCGGACATATCTTTTGTGATTGTAAGGAGGAAGATCTTCAAAAAATTAATCCCGATGTTTCATTTAAAGTAACTAGTCACAAATCCTACAATATTGACACTTTCCATTTTAACGACGAGTCTTATTTGTTTACAAAACTGACCAACAATAAAAGCTGTTTTCTGATTGGTTCCAGTCCTAGACCAGGTACAAATGAAATAGTAGCTATCTAACCCAACTTTTAAGTAACGACTTATGTCAAGGGTTTGTGTGGAGTTCCGAAAACACAAAATTAAAACCTTGACATTGTGAGGATGTGACAATGACAGTTTAATTTTTTTTTTCGTTGAGTTTACCTTAAGATTATGCCCCAGTGCACCTTACTTTAGTAGGGTATAGTTATAAACCATCATAAAAGGAACTTATTTCTCACAATTGGTGAATCTGTAGGCACCTTTCATTTAATGGATCTTGACTTTTAGCAACAGTTCATCTTTTACATTTTTTTTCTTCAATTTTTAATCATGTTTCTTTCAAAATCCTTTGTGTTATGTATGGTTTATTACAATTTTTCTTATTGCTTTTACGTTATCCCCTATTCTAAAACAAAACGCTATTACAATGAAATGTTTTCTTTTGTTTGTTTGTTTGTTTTTGTTTAACGTCCCTCTGGAGAAAATTTTCACTCATATGGAGACGCCACCACTTGACCGTGGAGATCTGCAAATTTTTGACCTATACTCGGCACTCAGGGCCATTGAGCAGTGAGGGATCTTTTTCGTGCCAGCATCTACTGCGACACGGGACCTCGGTTTATACGGTCTCATCCGAAGGACCGGTATCCACGTCCCACAGTGGAATTGGAACCCGCGACGTAAGGATCAACTCCTTATTCCGCGACTCTAGAGCGAATGCTCTAACCACTGCGCCACGCGGGCGACGAAAAGTTTCCTACTGAAGGGAATTTACAAAAGATATCATATAGTTATCTATAATACACAAGCAAAAAGGTAGCTTTTTTAAATTAAATGTGGAGGTAACAAACTGTGATCATTCTCAAAAGTCAAAAAAGTCACAAATTATCAGCGAAGCGAACATGGATCTCTGAGAACATAGGTACCATGGAGTAGTAAACATCTGGTCACATGCGCCGTACGCGTGTTCTCCTTGTCATGTTCGCGTAAATGTGGAAAAAAATCCCTTAACAATTCAGTGTGAAAACAATAACCTGTACATTTGCATAAAAGATGTTAGTGACGATTCAGCTTAACGACAGATTGTTTTTGCAAACAAGATAAGTGCATCGACCACAGAATTTTCGAAACCTGATTTTATATCTTTGTACCATCAACTTGTTTGTAAATAGTCTGCCTTCTGTTAGAAATCGTTAATACATACGCAGCTCAGTTAATGCTGTATAAAGGGGCGGGGCCTTTATTATACGGGAAATGCTTACTGTAACATCACACAAAAATAGGAATTCCTCATAATAGAGAAAACCGACATCTTACGAACGAACGTAACTAAAAAAGGGGATCGTTCATTGTATTCACAGTTGCATAATTGAATTCTTCAATGCTATTGAGATTTCAAAAGATAAAATCCTCGCAAGATACCTCAAACTACTTGGTCGCTACTGTGACGCTACAATACATTTCAATGGACATTTAAACGAGCAAAGGGGTTCCGAAAAGGGAAATGAACGGAAAATAAAAAATATTTTATGGTGAAGCATGGTCAAAGATTCTTTCTTACGGAAAAGAGGGCTAGGGAGAGGTAAAAAAAATAAACATAAAACAATGACATTTTTGTTTATGCTACTGGCTGAACTTTGAACATGTAATTATAAAATTTACAGTAAAGTTGTTTTCTTTATCTGACTTTTTAAACTGATTATATAGGAAAGAGTGATGTAACTTCAACCAACTGGGCAATTTCGATCTATCGCGAGTACCAGATAAAGTTGTGTTTAATAACTTTTATTGTGTATGTACGTACATCTATTTTCTGCAGAAAAAATTGACAATAATTTTAGTTCTATGAGCGTACGTTGCTAATTGGCATATGAAGATATCTAAGAAGAAGCTATATCAACCTAAAAATTACGAACCCCAACCCCCCACCCCACCCCATCCCCCCCCCCCCCCCCACCCCCGGCCGGATTCATGATATGGCTATGATGTATGTATATTGAAGGCAGGTTTAATTTTTCGCAGAATATAGTATTTCGAACAAGTATTTCTAAGTCATTACGAGGAATTATCACCTCTGACAATATCAAATAGAAAATTAATCAATAGCCATCCCTTACGTGACATATATGAGAATGTTTTTGCAACTAAATCTCATGCACATTTAATTCAAAATATTTTTTACGAATCAAAATGCAATGCAAGTCAGCTGAATGGAAATTTATGCTGGCATATTTCTGCCCCATGTGAGCAAGTTATTTTTCTGTCAAATATGTCGACATGCAAGATAAATATGTTGACATGCAAGATAGTTTTGTCAACATGCAACATAACTATGTTGACATGCAAGAAAATTGCAATCAAATAAGAATTATAAAAAAATCTTTAAAAAATCTCAAATGTTGCCCATATCTGACTTCCGATATATGCTAGATGCTAGTAGACTTATTTACATTGTATGTCGACATGCAAGTTAATTATTTTGACATGCGCAATAAATATGTTAGCATACAAGTTATTTATGTCAACATGCAACTTAGGTATGCTAACATGCTACTTATTTATGTCAACATGCAGCTTATTTATGTCAACATGCAACTTAGTTACGTTGACATGCGAGATAAGTATGTTGACATGCAACTTAGTTATGTTGAGTAGCGGATAAATATATAATTTTGAAAAAGTAAATATCCAAAAATGAAATCACAAATCGATGTAAATGTCTGAAGACCCAGGAATGGCGAAAAAGTTTACAGTGAATGTGATCGATTTGTGATTTCATTTTGGATATATACTTTTTTAAATATGATTGATTTTCAAAATGATAAGATTTTTAGTTAAAAGATTAAATTTAAATACAAAAGAAATTATGTGATACACAATTTGAACATTTGTGCGAGCGTGCAGATTCGTTACTACCCAAGACACGTGCAATGAGGCACGGTTTTTTCTTCGGTAAAACTGAAGTTGATTTTATTGATCGAAAATTTATTCAAGCAAATGTTCCAGTTTAAATTATTTTTTGTAATATGATGTGGACAACAAAGTATAAATTGAATTTCCTTTGATAAAATGTCCTGCCGATTCAGTGACTGTAGATTATAAAACGTTTTAAGGGCCCCTCTCTGCGGGCGACCTATAGTAATTAGTGTGTCTGTCCGTCCATCTCCTCGTCCGAAGTCTCTTTTAAAGGATGTGCAGTGACCTTGAACTATGTTTCAAGGTCTAAGGTTAAGGTCATAGCAAAACTGTATCTAAAAATGCATGTAAACATAAACAAGAGGCCCATGGGCCACATCGCTCACCTGAGTAACTTTGGCCATGCTGTTCTTTACCAGATTCTCCCCCTTTAAATATATACCTATTGTGGCTCCGCCCTACCCCCGGGGGTCA